>NC_069502.1:166977028-167229528 GCF_027579735.1 Bombina bombina
TCTGCCAGTATAAAAAAAAAAGTTTGTGTTTGTTTTTTTTTGTTTGTTTTTTTACATTTATATATTTTCTGCAGTGTAGGATCCCTCTTACCACCCAATCCCCCTGAGCCCCCCTAAACAGCTCTCTATCCCTACCCCCTCTCACTATTTGGTGCCATTTTGGGTACTGGCAGCTGTCTGCCAGTACCCACTTTTCAAAAATAATGTCCATTTTTTTTATTTATTTTTAAATTTTATTTGTGTTGTAGATGGCCCCCCACTCCCTCCCCTCTCCTCCTCCCCCTGATCCCTTTTTCAAACAGTATTTCTAACTCCCACCCCCCTGATCTCCCAAACACCTCCCACTCCGACCAACAGCACAATACCAAAACAGTGCTGATCGCGGGGGCGTGCGCGCGCACACATGCGCGCGCACATTTCCCCGCCCCCATGCGCACTCCCACACGCACCGGGGACTAATGCGACCGAAGCACACCAGCGATGGGCCACCTCCCTGCAGCTGCTCCCACCCACCAACGATCGGCACCATCGCTGGCCGATGCAGAGAAGGCCACAGAGTGGCCCTCTCCACATTGGAGTGCCAGAAAAGGTATTGCAGTGATGCCTCAATATAGAGGCATCACGGCAATACCTTGAAAGCAGCTGGAAGCGATCAGGATCGCTTCCAGCTGCTTTAAACTCCTATGTCGTACAGGGTATGTCTCTGGTCTTTAAAGACCAAATTGTGCAAGACATACCCTGTACGACATGAGTCGTTAAGGGGTTAACATGTGTTACTACAAGTGACATATCCTAATAAAGACAGTGAATTACCAATGTCACCTATTGATAATTATTTGGAACTTCAAAAACAGTGGTGAGAAATGAATAGCCTGTTTATTTTATGCAACAAATTGCTAGCATTGCCGTTTTTCTCATTATGTACATTAACAAGAAATGTAAATGCTTTTGCGGGTTCTACAGTATCTGAATTAAACTCCCAGTTGTCATTCAAACAATGCGGCCATGCAGAATTTAATCATGGTTCCTGAAGAAAATATTGGTGTTATCACTTTAAGAAGGTTTGATACATTTCTACTAATTAATAAAAAATTGTACTAAACAGCAAGTATTATATGCCATGTCCAATGCACACAAAAGTAAATATATGTTCAAAGCAATATGCAGAACATTGTTTTCTAGCAAAGAACAATTTGTCTTCAAGATATATTTGAATTTCTCACAATCTACCAATTACAGAATCTTCAAATAATAAAATAGATGAATAAATATAATCTAATATCAAACTAAGCAACATCACGGGTAACATTCTGACAATAAAATTCTGTTTCTGTGTGTTTGGTGGCTTGGGATTAATCACAGTTGGAAAAATACAGTAAAAGATAGCGTCTGTAAATACTACTTTGCCAATCTGTAATTGTGATAAATAGCTAAGCTCAAAAAGAGATAATGCAAAATCTCATCATCATCAATCATGGATGAAATAAAGATTGGTTCAGACTGCAATAGCTTATAGACCATCTTATCAGCTGAAAATGCAAAGAATTATATATATATTTATTTATATATATACAGGGAGTGCAGAATTATTAGGCAAATGAGTATTTTGACCACATCATCCTCTTTATGCATGTTGTCTTACTCCAAGCTGTATAGGCTCGAAAGCCTACTACCTATTAAGCATATTAGGTGATGTGCATCTCTGTAATGAGAAGGGGTGTGGTCTAATGACATCAACACCCTATATCAGGTGTGCATAATTATTAGGCAACTTCCTTTCCTTTGGCAAAATGGGTCAAAAGAAGGACTTGACAGGCTCAGAAAAGTCAAAAATAGTGAGATATCTTGCAGAGGGATGCAGCACTCTTAAAATTGCAAAGCTTCTGAAGCGTGATCATCGAACAATCAAGCGTTTCATTCAAAATAGTCAACAGGGTCGCAAGAAGCGTGTGGAAAAACCAAGGCGCAAAATAACTGCCCATGAACTGAGAAAGTCAAGCGTGCAGCTGCCAAGATGCCACTTGCCACCAGTTTGGCCATATTTCAGAGCTGCAACATCACTGGAGTGCCCAAAAGCACAAGATGTGCAATACTCAGAGACATGGCCAAGGTAAGAAAGGCTGAAAGACGACCACCACTGAACAAGACACACAAGCTGAAACGTCAAGACTGGGCCAAGAAATATCTCTAGACTGATTTTTCTAAGGTTTTATGGACTGATGAAATGAGAGTGAGTCTTGATGGGCCAGATGGATGGGCCCGTGGCTGGATTGGTAAAGGGCAGAGAGCTCCAGTCCGACTCAGACGCCAGCAAGGTGGAGGTGGAGTACTGGTTTGGGCTGGTATCATCAAAGATGAGCTTGTGGGGCCTTTTCGGGTTGAGGATGGAGTCAAGCTCAACTCCCAGTCCTACTGCCAGTTTCTGGAAGACACCTTCTTCAAGCAGTGGTACAGGAAGAAGTCTGCAACCTTCAAGAAAAACATGATTTTCATGCAGGACAATGCTCCATCACACGCGTCCAAATACTCCACAGCGTGGCTGGCAAGAAAGGGTATAAAAGAAGAAAATCTAATGACATGGCCTCCTTGTTCACCTAATCTGAACCCCATTGAGAACCTGTGGTCCATCATCAAATGTGAGATTTACAAGGAGGGAAAACAGTACACCTCTCTGAACAGTGTCTGAGAGGCTGTGGTTGCTGCTGCACGCAATGTTGATGGTGAACAGATCAAAACACTGACAGAATCCATGGATGGCAGGCTTTTGAGTGTCCTTGCAAAGAAAGGTGGCTATATTGGTCACTGATTTGTTTTTGTTTTGTTTTTGAATGTCAGAAATGTATATTTGTGAATGTTGAGATGTTATATTGGTTTCACTGGTAAAAATAAATAATTGAAATGGGTATATATTTGTTTTTTGTTAAGTTGTCTAATAATTATGCACAGTAATAGTCACCTGCACACACAGATATCCCCCTAAAATAGCTATAACTAAAAACAAACTAAAAACTACTTCCAAAACTATTCAGCTTTGATATTAATGAGTTTTTTGGGTTCATTGAGAACATGGTTGTTGTTCAATAATAAAATTAATCCTCAAAAATACAACTTGCCTAATAATTCTGCACTCCCTGTATATATATATATATATGAATGAATGAGTATGCACGTATGATTTGGCACTGGAGAATCTGTTAAAGCTTTTTCACCAAAGCTCCTCCGGTATTTGGGTTCTAGCTTGAACGTCCAAAAAGAAAATTCTGTGGAGCACCAGCATAATAGTAAAATGTGACTTTATCAATCCATTAATAGTGAAAATAACTTCAAGGGTAAATGTGTTTGCACACAGCGGCTGACGCATTTCGGCTTGCACTGTACTCTTAGCCCTATCTAAAAGAGAAGTAAGCCACAATTAAAAAGGCAATGTGTAAATGCATTGGTTGATTAATTATGTGACACATGCTAGTAATGCTTAACCCCTTAGGTTGCATGTGCTACTCCATTTTCTATCAATAGCAACTATCAAATCCTTAATCTTAGCATCCAATTTATATATATATATACAATCAAATATATACAGGGGTAGTTCATATTACGATACTCATCCCATAAACAGTTACAATTCTCCAATTTGAACATCATATTTTGGCGCAATAACAGTACCACCTGTGTATGGGGCGCCATTTTTTTACAATGTGTGCAGGACCGGGTACTAAGCAGTGGCATTGTTTGGCAGGATTGGGTACATGCACTGTTAAGCAGGACAAACCAGGTAATTAAAATTATATATATATATATATCAAGCAGTTCAACGTTTTCTGCCAGGGTGAATAATTTAATGGGCAGTAGCTGTGAGGGATTAAAAAAATCTTTCAGCTTTTGCGATTCAGAGTTCAGTTTTGATGAGTGCACTTAGATTTTCATATATGTAGGTTTGTTACCTGTTTCATTGCTCCATTCTCTTTCACTTAACCTTTACAGTCATTATTTTATTATTTTAATTGCTGCTTTGTGTTCATGATTGAATACAATATATTTTCATATCGTAGCACTTTTGTCCTTATCTTGAGTTTCCATTATACACTTTAAATGCTTGAGTCATGCTTTCATAAGTTCATTAACATTGTCTGCCAACTCTAGTTTTGGTTCCTAACTTTAAATTCTTCTACATACATCTTCTTTGTAGAATTATTTCCTGGCTCCAGAACAAAAGCTGTATGAGTGGCTGCTAAGTTTCCATCTTCCACACACACACAGATTTGCTGCACACACTGCCATATATGGAATGCAGCTGTCTTGCTTGTAACTCATAATGAACAGAAATGTTCAGGTGAGATTATGATGCTGTAACAACATAGCAAATGACAAGATAGAAAAAAAATCCCAAAATAATTTTACAGAAACCTCTAGGAGAGCATGACAATGTGAATGGATTAATGGAAGACTCATAAACTGATTTCTAAACAGTTGTGAAGACAGCCTCTTATCTCAGTGCATTTAAACAGTTTATCACAGTTAAACAGCACTAGTTCATGTGTGCCATAGAGAACATTGTGCTCACTCCTGTGGAGTTATTTATGAGTCAGTAGTCAGCACTAATTAGCTTATTATTTTTCCTTTGTAGATAACTAGGGGACACAAATTTGATTTGTTTGCTTTCTGTTGTATATAAAAGCACGTCTCACAAAAATGGCAGAGTCATCTAAGGCTTGGGAACATTTTTTATTAAATGCTGCAAAGAAGATTGTATCCTGCAGACTTTGCAATGTGGAGCTTTTGTGGCATGGAAGCACAACAGTGATGCATGAGCACATATGAAAGAAACACTTGGGCTTCACGAATGAGGGTGAAACATCAGGAGGACGGTAATTAGTTAAACACAAACTTATACAATTCTAAAATGTTTCTGTGTGCACTCAACCAAGGATACACTCTTCCCACAAGAGCACAATCTACAAAATTGATGGAGAGGAAGCACAATGAGGCGTTCCAGAAAGTCAACAATACCAAGAGCAGAAATGTTTTACCTACAGATATATAACCAAGCGTTACCACTGAAGCCTACCTTGGCATTACATGCCATTATATAGTGGATGATGAAGTCTGTCTGCCTCACTACCATGCTACTCAAAGACAGACATACAGCAACGGAGATTGCAAAATGGTTGGAGGAGGTAACTGAAAAGGTTGACATTCCCCCATGAGCAAATTGTTTCCATCATACAGGACAATGGTGCTAATATTGTGGCTGCTGCAAACTTACTGAAAGAGAAGCATGGTGAACCAGTATACACTGCGCTGACTACACCTTGCAGCTGGTGATCACTGCTGCTTTAAAGAATCAAGGCATTGAAAGAGCTGTTGGGGCAAGATCTCTTGTGGAACATTTAAAAAAAAAAGTGAGCTAGCCTGCAGCAAGCTGAGAGAGAAACAGAGGCAAATGGGAACATCTGAGCAGAAGCTTGTTCAAGATGTAAGTACAAGATGGAACAGTACGTATTACACGATTAGCTGACTGATTGAACAAAGGTGGCCTGTAACTGCAACCCTGTCTGACCCAGCCATCACGCAAAGGGGCAAACACTACTTTGACCTAAAACCAGACCAGTGGAATCTGCTTGTAGAGCTTTCCAATGCTCTTAAGCCTTTCAAATGTGCCACTGTGTTTAGGAGTGAACAAGAATACATCACAATATCTTCAATGCCTGCACTTGTAAAGGGGCTGATGAGGTCCAATGAGAGTGCTGCCTTTGAATCGTCTGCACTGAAGTTTTTCCAAGTCACTGCAACAGAGCAGGTTCAAAGTAGATGGAATGAGATTCTTTTTGAGCAAGTACCAAACACAGTGATTCTCGCCTCTGCCCTGGACTCAAGGTTCAGAAGGCTGAAACTTCTGACACCTGAACAATTTATTAATTTGCATGCAAAAGTGGTGATTGTAGTGAGAAGGGAGATGGTGCAATAGCAGCAGCAACCGACCACCTCAATCGTAACTACAACTGCTAAACCTTCATCTGATCTGTCTCTTTGCTTAACTCACTCCTTGAGTCTGGAAGCAGCAGTGACAAAGTTAATAAAGAGGGCCAACATGAAGAAGACATTAACTTGCGAGTAATAAATGAGGTTTACTTTGCTGAGAGGCTCATTTTTCACCTTGTCAAAATTGGTGAAAACATATTTGTGCATCCCAGGCACCTCAACCCCTTCAGAGCATCTGTTCTCTGCAGCAGGCAACATAGCCAGCAAAAAGAGAGCCAGCCTCAACTAGGAGCAGGTAGTCATGTTAACCTTTTTGCATTGCAACGCGAGGTTTATGGAAGAGTCAGAATGAATATTTACAGAATGTTCATCTAACAGTAAGTTAGAGCCTACCTCTTTATAGGTCTACCTATTCTACCTCATATTAAACTGTTTGTGCATTTTTTTAGTTTGTGCTTTTGTTATGCATAAATATAAAAATCAAACAGGTAAAAAGTGTATTAGTATAACAGTGTTGGTTATGCAAAACAGGGGAATGTGTAATAAAGGCATTATCTATCTTTTTAAACAAGACCATCCCTTAAGTAATCTTATTTATTTTTTTTAAATCCGATTAATCCAAAAAATAATACAATTTTAGATAGGGCTCAGAGTACGGCACAAGCCAAAACGCGTCAGCCACTGTGTGCAAACACATTTACCCTTGAAGTTATTTTCTACTTTTAATGGATTAATAAAAGTCAAGTTTTACTATTATGCTGGCGCTCCTTTCTTTTTGGAAGTTTACGAATCTAGGCCGAGTGCAGTATAACTCGCACTCTTTTGATTGGATGAAGGGTATGAGTGAAGGGGGCTATACCCTATCGGCAAAATAGTGACATCACGGCTTTCCCGGTAGTGCAGAAATAACGTCTTCAGTGGAGTCTTGTTAGTGGATTTGATAACAGCCTCAGTGGAGACCCTTGCCCCCCTCTCTACTGATCTTAAAGAGGATGGGGAGCCACAGGAACTGGTACAAATCTGAAGATTAACCTGCACACAAGGGCTCCTATCTGAAGACTGGACAGAACAGCGTAAGACTCGTGAGGGGGCAGTAAGTATGTTTAAGGTACCATTGTGTAGTAATAGGTTCACCTTATACTATCATTTATGAGCAACATGGTATTCTAGCACCAAGGGATAAAGCCTTATAGCCATAGACGTCACCTCTTTAACTACATACTGACCACTGGGTCACATGCCCTGAGGTATACTTTGCTGATGATAAGCAGAGTACAAGCATATATATTAATTACTATCTGCTTGGAATTGCTGCTGTTTCACACTCAGACAGGCATAACTCGTAATTTAAAGGGATCCTTCCGCTGTTAACATTACTCCAATTGTTTAATTTTACCACTCACTTTTCTCTAACTTGAGCCTAACCTGTTGTTTTCCAATGATGCCTGCAAACTGCACCAAACTGACACAATAGGGCGGCTAGGAGGTGATTGTATATCCTTGCATATCTTTGGTAAGGTATATATGATGGGTCTCACAGGGTGTGCTACCATTATCTGTGTGTCAA
The DNA here is from genome assembly GCF_027579735.1 of Bombina bombina. NCBI lineage: Eukaryota > Metazoa > Chordata > Amphibia > Anura > Bombinatoridae > Bombina > Bombina bombina. The sequence goes on from NC_069502.1 coordinate 166,984,575, forward strand.
TCCACCCACTCAAAAAAGCTTCTTCAACAATCCTGTCTATTTGTGAATTAAGTTGAAGTGTGGGGTCACCTGGTAGGCGTTTGTATGTGTTCCCATCAGTCAGTTGTCTCAGGATTTCAGTTCTATAATCACAATAGTTTTGTAGTACCGCTGCTCCACCCTTATCTGCTGGGCGTATAACTATATCAGCATTATGGGAAAGTGTAGTGATCGCCTCATACTCCTCCTTGGTCAGATTATGTTTAAAGGGGGTCAGTTTGTTTTGTTTGCACTGTTGTTGTGTGAGTCTAGTGTACATACGTATGCTGGGGTTGGTAGTCACAAGATCAAAGGTACTGGTGGCTTTAAAGGGATAAAGCTTATCATTTTGGGGGGCATTCTGAAAAAAGTCACCAAGTTTCATCTGGCATTGGAATTTTATATTCTCCACATATAGAGAGAAGTCATCAATACGTGTTGTCGGTACATATGACAGTCCTTTATTCAATACCCGTCTTTCCACCTCAGACAGGGTGTGGGTACTAATATTGACAATTATATCCTCCTGTGTCGGGGTTAATAGGGGGCCATCCTCCAAAAGCCTCCCCTTCTCGTTTGTGTTCTGTGCCCCGCATTCTTTGCGCGGATCGGGTGGTTACCCCTAAAAAAGGTTGTGGGGGAATGGTTGGTGAGGTAACTGGCCCTGGGGTTCAGTGTTTTCAAGATCTGAGCCTGAGCTGGTATCATCTGTATTGAATCTTCGGTTCATGTACACTGTTTGGCTCCTCTATCTCCTCACATGGAATCTCGAGCGTTCTTCTGGTCCAAGGGTCCAGCGGTATACCTTTCTGTCCTTATAGTCTTCTATAACATAAGTTAGGCCTAGATTTAGAGTTTGGCGGTAGCCGTGAAAACCAGCGTTAGAGGCTCCTAACGCTGGTTTTAGGCTACCGCCGGTATTTGGAGTCAGTCAGGAAAGGGTCTAACGCTCACTTTCCAGCCGCGACTTTTCCATACCGCAGATCCCCTTACGTCAATTGCGTATCCTATCTTTTCAATGGGATCTTTCTAACTCCGGTATTTAGAGTCGTGGCTGAAGTGAGCGTTAGAATTCTAACGACAAAACTCCAGCCGCAGAAAAAAGTCAGTAGTTAAGAGCTTTCTGGGCTAACGCCGGTTTATAAAGCTCTTAACTACTGTGCTCTAAAGTACACTAACACCCATTAACTACCTATGTACCCCTAAACCGAGGTCCCCCCACATCGCCGCCACTCGATTAAATTTTTTTAACCCCTAATCTGCCGACCGCCACCTACGTTATCCTTATGTTCCCCTAATCTGCTGCCCCTAACACCGCCGACCCCTATATTATATTTATTAACCCCTAACCTGCCCCCCACAACGTCGCCGCCAGCTACCTACAATAATTAACCCCTAATCTGCCGACCGCAAAACGCCGCTACTTACGTTATCCTTATGTACCCCTAATCTGCTGCCCCTAACACCGCCGACCCCTATATTATATTTATTAACCCCAAATCTGCCCCCCACAACGTCGCCTCCACCTGCCTACACTTATTAACCCCTAATCTGCCGAGCGGACCGCACCACTATTATAATAAAGTTATTAACCCCTAATCCGCCTCACTAACCCTATAATAAATAGTATTAACCCCTAATCTGCCCTCCCTAACATCGCCGACACCTAATTTCAAACATTAACCCCTAATCTGCTGACTGGAGCTCACCGCTATTCTAATAAATGTATTAACCCCTAAAGCTAAGTCTAACCCTAACACTAACACCCCCCTAAGTTAAATATAATTTAAATCTAACGAAATTAATTAACTCTTATTAAATAAATTATTCCTATTTAAAGCTAAATACTTACCTGTAAAATAAATCCTAATATAGCTACAATATAAATTCTATTTATATTATAGCTATTTTAGGATTTATATTTATTTTACAGGTAACTTTGTATTTATTTTAACCAGGTACAATAGCTATTAAATAGTTAAGAACTATTTAATAGCTAAAATAGTTAAAATAATTACAAAATTACCTGTAAAATAAATCCTAACCTAAGTTACAATTAAACCTAACACTACACTATCAATAAATTAATTAAATAAAATACCTACAATTACCTACAATTAAACCTAACACTACACTATCAATAAATAAATTAAATACAATATCTACAAATAAATACAATGAAATAAACTAACTAAAGTACAAAAAATAAAAAAGAACTAAGTTACAAAAAATAAAAAAATATTTACAAACATCAGAAAAATATTACAACAATTTTAAACTAATTAAACCTACTCTAAGCCCCCTAATAAAATAACAAAGACCCCCAAAATAAAAAAATGCCCTACCCTATTCTAAATTACTAAAGTTCAAAGCTCTTTTACCTTACCAGCCCTGAACAGGGCCCTTTGCGGGGCATGCCCCAAAGAATTCAGCTCTTTTGCCTGTAAAAAAAACACATACAATACCCCCCCCCCCAACATTACAACCCACCACCCACATACCCCTAATCTAACCCAAACCCCCCTTAAATAAACCTAACACTAAGCCCCTGAAGATCTTCCTACCTTATCTTCACCATACCAGGTTCACCGATCGATCCAGAAGAGCTCCTCCGATGTCTTGATCCAAGCCCAAGCCCATGTCCATGATCCGGCTGAAGTCTTCATCCAAGCATGAGCTGAAGAGGTCCATGATCCGGCTGAAGTCTTCTATCAACGGCATCTTCAATCTTCTTTCTTCCGTATCCATGTTCATCTTGCAGACCTCCGACGCGGAACATCCTGCTGGCCCGACGGACTACCGACGAATGAAGGCTCCTTTAAGGGACGTCATCCAAGATGGCGTCCCTCGAATTCCAATTGGCTGATAGGATTCTATCAGCCAATCGGAATTAAGGTAGGAAAATTCTGATTGGCTGATGGAATCAGCCAATCAGAATCAAGTTCAATCCGATTGGCTGATCTGATCAGCCAATCAGATTGAGCTCGCATTCTTTTGGCTGTTCCGATTTTCCTACCTTAATTCCGATTGGCTGATAGAATCCTATCAGCCAATCGGAATTCGAGGGACGCCATCTTGGATGATGTCCCTTAAAGGAGCCTTCATTCGTCGGTAGTCCGTCGGGCCAGCAGGATGTTCCGCGTCGGAGGTCTGCAAGATGAACATGGATCCGGAAGAAAGAAGATTGAAGATGCCGTTGATAGAAGACTTCAGCTGGATAATGGACCTCTTCAGCTCCCCGCTTGGGCTTGGATCAAGACATCGGAGGAGCTCTTCTGGATCGATCGGTGAACCTGGTATGGTGAAGATAAGGTAGGAAGATCTTCAGGGGCTTAGTGTTAGGTTTATTTAAGGGGGGTTTGGGTTAGATTAGGGGTATGTGGGTGGTGGGTTGTAATGTTGGGGGGGGGGGTATTGTATGTGTTTTTTTTACAGGCAAAAGAGCTGAATTCTTTGGGGCATGCCCCGCAAAGGGCCCTGTTCAGGGCTGGTAAGGTAAAAGAGCTTTGAACTTTAGTAATTTAAAATAGGGTAGGGCATTTTTTTATTTTGGGGGTCTTTGTTATTTTATTAGGGGGCTTAGAGTAGGTGTAATTAGTTTAAAATTGTTGTAATATTTTTCTGATGTTTGTAAATATTTTTTTATTTTTTTTAACTTAGTTCTTTTTTATTTTTTGTACTTTAGTTAGTTTATTTCATTGTATTTATTTGTAGATATTGTATTTAATTAATTTATTGATAGTGTAGTGTTAGGTTTAATTGTAGGTAATTGTAGGTATTTTATTTAATTAATTTATTGATAGTGTAGTGTTAGGTTTAATTGTAACTTAGGTTAGGATTTATTTTACAGGTAATTTTGTAATTATTTTAACTATTTTAGCTATTAAATAGTTCTTAACTATTTAATAGCTATTGTACCTGGTTAAAATAAATACAAAGTTACCTGTAAAATAAATATAAATCCTAAAATAGCTATAATATAATATAATTTATATTGTAGCTATATTAGGATTTATTTTACAGGTAAGCATTTAGCTTTAAATAGGAATAATTTATTTAATAAGAGTTAATTAATTTCGTTAGATTTAAATTATATTTAACTTAGGGGGGTGTTAGTGTTAGGGTTAGACTTAGCTTTAGGGGTTAATACATTTATTAGAATAGCGGTGAGCTCCAGTCAGCAGATTAGGGGTTAATGTTTGAAGTTAGGTGTCGGCGATGTTAGGGAGGGCAGATTAGGGGTTAATACTATTTATTATAGGGTTAGTGAGGCGGATTAGGGGTTAATAACTTTATTATAATAGCGGTGCGGTCCGCTCGGCAGATTAGGGGTTAATAAGTGTAGTTAGGTGGAGGCGACGTTGGGGGTGGCAGATTAGGGTTAATAAATATAATATAGGGGTCGGCGATGTTAGGGCAGCAGATTAGGGGTACATAGGGATAATGTAGGTGGCGGGGGTGTACGGAGCGGCAGATTAGGGGTTAAAAAATATGGAGGTGTCAGCGATAGCGGGGGCGGCAGATTAGGGGTTAATAAGTGTAAGGTTAGGGGTGTTTAGACTCGGGGTACATGTTAGAGTGTTAGGTGCAGACGTAGGAAGTGTTTCCCCATAGCAAACAATGGGGCTGCGTTAGGAGCTGAACGTGGCTTTTTTGCAGGTGTTATGTTTTTTTTCAGCTCAAACAGCCCCATTGTTTTCTATGGGGGAATCGTGCACAAGCACGTTTTTGAAGCTGGCCGCGTCCGTAAGCAACTCTGGTATCGAGAGTTGCAGTGGCGGTAAATATGCCTGTACGCTCCCTTTTTGGAGCCTAACGCAGCCATTTTGTGAACTCTCAATACCAGAGGTATTTAAAAGGTGCAGCCAGAAAAAAGCCAGCGTTAGCTACGCGGGTCGTTACCGACAAAACTCTAAATCTAGGCGTTAGTTTCTTGTTCTTGAAAGCCACCAGTGCCGCATTATACTCTTTAAGTTGTGTAGATAGTTTGTCTGTCCAGTTTTCACTTGTATCCTGTTGTAGTATAGTCTCCTTTGTGGTTTCAAATTGTAGAAGTTCCATACGAACTTGTTCAAGCAACACTCTGACCTCCTCAACTACCAGCAACATCAGGTCAAAAGAGCACTTATTGAGCACAGAACAACACCTTCTACAAAATTCGGGATTGGTTCTTCCAATCGTGGGGACGTTTTTTATCCAAAACCCTCTGGGAATCAGGCATTTTCTATGGTACTCTAATATATATGTTCCATGTAGTTGGGGATCTATTTCTTTCTGTTTCAATTTAAACTTTTAAAGAAATAGGATCTGTGCTGCTTCATCCATGGTTGCTGGCCACTCAGTGATAAATAGAATCCTTGCTGCATCACCCTCAGTGAGGGTTTTGTTTACAAAAATAGATGGGTGTATGTAAGTATATGTATTCCGTTGTATGATAAATGATGTTACCTAAAAGCTTTATGTTCCTATGGTTTTTAAGTGCAATTAACATGTTTAAAATGAACCTTTTTTGTTCTGACACAATTGTGATATTTGGTTATGCCATTTTATTAGTGGCATGATGGGTAATCTGGACAAGTTTGCTCAATGATTTATTTTTAATTGTTCTTACTGTAAAAGTAATTATATTTAGTTTATTTCCAGTCATTGATTGAAGCATTTCCCGATTTTGTATAATCTTGATCTTCAGAACATTGTGAGAAATTACTCATGACACGCAGTGGGCTGCACTTATATCCCTATATGTCCCATCATCTAATATAGCACACTCCTGTTACACACTTTTAATAAATTACACCTGGGATGACTTTATCTCTCTTTATGTTTGGGTGATCTTTTCACTTTGTGTTGTTAATGAAATTGCACTTTGCTGATCAGCTTATTTTTCAGTTGTGTAAACTCAGGTTGATAATGTTGCTATTATGTTTTATATATCACTATGACAACATATATATAGATTGATGAATAACGGATAAATATAAATATATATATATTCCCTCAGAACTTTTATTACCAAAACGTCACAGAATAAATGTGATTATTTATTATTAGTTTTTCATAAGCTGTGTCACTTAACCAAGCGCTTAGTCATAATCTATATCCTTATTTTTTGATAGTCTAATAATTACTGGCCTCTCAGAGCAAATTATTTATTTACCATATATTTATATAAAACTTTGTATGAGGTTAAAATCATTCAAGGAAAGAAGTGGAATGTTGGCAATGTGACCAGCTAATGTCACTGCTAAGTATAAAAGATTACCAACAAATACTCTCACACAACAATAAATAATGCAAAGTCAGTAGAACAGTTGTTACACTTAATAAAGCATAAACATATTTAACAACAACATTCTTAAGTGCTGTACCTTAGTCTCCACTTATGAGTGATATGGTTTTGTAGACTTTGATGTCACAGTTCATGTACCTAATCCAAAGTGTCAGTTATAATGACTTATAAATAAGATGTAATAAGATATGCACAGCCTTTTATACTTGGTGGAGTAAGACAAGTTTGGTTGAAGAACACTATGAACTGTACACATGCAAATAAAAAGGCTGTTTTAGCCAGAAGGTTAAAAAGAGAGGCTGGTGGACAGGGGCTCTTCTGAGTGTCAATTCGAAGCTGCATTTTCTGGCTTGTAGTTATGATGCTTGGCAGCATAAGTAGGGTTGCCACCTCGGCCATATTATCCTGGACACTTATGAGTTACACATGCTGCAGGGTGTGCTGGGAGGAACATGAATTGTGCTGCTGGATAGCACAAAATAGTGACCATTGACTGCGCTATTCATGTTCCTCACTGCACACCCTGCAACATGTGTAAATTATAAGTGTCCAGGAAAACATGGCCGTGGTGGTAACCCTAAGCATAAGCCCTTTCCTTGCTTTATATAGGCAAATGGAATGTGGTATATATTTATCTCTAAAATGTTTCGTTACAAAACAAGTTTATTTGTTTTGCATCGTCTTTAATTCAATTTTGCAGATGTAGCAGCAATTTTGTAAAAATGCCTTTTTTGAGATATTTGTTACAATTCTGATTAGTAAAACATGGGTGGTGTTTTATTACTACATCACTGATTCAGAAACTAGCAGCACCAACTGATGATGGTAGAAATGGTGACGTATTCAGTATTTCATCTCAGCCTACTTAAAGAACTTCTTCAGCACCTAATATTGGCTAGATTACAAGTGGATCGCTAATTTATTGCATGCCTACAAACAGGCAAATTTGCCCGTTTGCAGGTGTGCGATAAATAACCAGCCATTATAAGTGGCTGGTTATTGCTACCGCAAGCTCTCTGGTTAATTTTCTTAAAGTGCCACAATAAAAAATCTTATTTTTTTCATAAAAAAAATACTGCAAAGAGCAGTTTCTAGGGGGTTAAAAACGCGTGTGGGGTGTTAGAAAAAAAAATGGCACTGAAAAGTACCTTTAAATTGCGGTCTATGCCTTAAATCCGGAAAAGCAGCAGGACCAGACGGGTTTGCCAGCGAATATTATAAAACATTTAGAGGAACACTAGTACAACATCTCACTGATTTCTGTAATTATATCCTAGAAGGCCACAACATTCCTGACGACCTTTTACTAGCCAAGATTGTGGTGATACCAAAATCCGGCAAAAACGCTAAATTGTGCTCCAGCTACCGACCTATCTCACTTATCAACCAAGACCTGAAGATACTCACAAAAATCTTGGCTAATAGATTAAAATATATCCTACCAAAGCTGATCCATCCAGATCAGGTGGGTTTTGTTAAGGAGAGGGAAGCGCCAGATAATGTTCGCAGGCTGCTGAATATTATAGACTATGTGGGTAGCTCTCGGATGCCTTCTCTGCTCCTCTCGTTGGATGCGGAGAAGGCATTCGATAGAATAGACTGGGGATATATGAAAACAGTTTTACATAAGATGGGATTTGGAGGTGCCTTTATTAAAGCTTTGAACAGAATATATTCAACTCCATCAGCTATTGTTTCTGTCTCAGGTTACAAATCTAAAAATTTCCCCATACGGAATGGCACAAGACAGGGTTGCCCCCTGTCACCCCTTATTTTTGCGCTATGCATAGAACCTCTAGCGGCCAAAATTCGACTGATGACCGACATATCGGGAGTTATGATAAAAGACATAATGATATTTTACTTACACTGACTAGACCCCTTATCTCTTTACCCAACTTATATAAAACATTAGAGGACTTTTCCCAAATATCGGGATACAAAATTAATCTAGACAAATGTGAGGCGTTGCCATTGGGTCTACCGCGACACACTAAAAAACTTATTGAATTGAACTTCGACCTGAAATGGTCTACTCACTCTCTGAAATACCTGGGGATCCACCTAACCCCCCAGATTGATCAACTGCATAAATATAACTATACACCTATTTATAGAGACATTAGGAAAGATTTACAGAAATGGAAAACATACACTTTCTCGTGGATGGGCAGACTAGCGGCAGTGAAAATGTCAATCCTACCCCGTATATTATACCTATTTAGAACACTGGCTATAGAGATCCCAACTTCAGAATTGAAAACTTTACAGGCAGAACTGATAACATTCATTAGAGGGAGGAAAATGGCCAGAATCCCAGCTACATTAATCACAAAACATAGGACCCTGGGGGGGATTGGGGCCCCTAACCTATTGGAATATTATAGAGCAGCAAGGTTGGCACAGACAGTGCTCACAGGGGGAAATGGGGAGGGAGTAATGTGGACTAGACTAGAAGCTGACCTAAGAGGATCCTCTCACACAGATGATATCCTATGGAACAAACACCCGACAGGAACTATACAGAATAAATATCGCTCACATATCCTAACTAATACTATACGCTTATGGTCTCTGTTGACTAAACAGCAGAAGCTTTTACCTACTCAAACACTGATGTGCCCAATTAGATATCTCCTTTCAAACGACATTCAGATTATAGCCGATAAATGGGCAAATAAGGGATTGTATAGAGTGGCAGATTGGTTGGAGGGGGGGAAATCCAAGTCTTTTGTCCAGATACAGGACAAGTTGGCTCCAATGAAACTACTATGGTTTCAATACCTCCAGATTAACTCAGCAATACAGCAATATACTAAAACACCTAGCCCGAAAACACACACGACCTTAGAACTCTTACTGCAATCTGAACATAGACCTAAAAAAGCGATTTCCAGATTATATCTGGAGATCCAATCGCTGACTAATTCTTCCAAATCCTCTATACTTTTAAAATGGGAGGAAGATTTACACATACATAAAGATAAGAAGGATTGGGATGACCTGTTTCACTCAGCCTGTACAGGACTGCTAAGCACAGATCTGAAGGAGAACACGATTAAAACTATATACAGATGGTACCTGACCCCGGTCAAAACTCAACATATGTCCCCGGCTAATACCAACCTTTGTCACAGAGGCTGTGGGGAGATAGGCTCATACCGCCACATGTGGTGGGACTGCTCCATTATACAGCCCACATGGGCTCATTTATCCTCCCTCCTTGGAGAAGTCCTAGATGAACAGATTCAACTAACCCCAGCGCAGGCTTTATTAAATGATCCTAGTCCTCGATTTAACAAACAGATAAATACATTTATTAAAATACTATGCACGGTTACTAGAATAAGTATTGCAAAATACTGGAAAGATAGGGCTCCTCCTTGGGAGGAAGTTAGGAATAAAATTTCGTGGACTCACCGCATGTATGAATCCGCTTCTAAGATCTTAGATACTCAAGCCCAATTCGAGAGAGTTTGGTTTTACTGGACACTTAATGGGATTCAAGATAGATAGGGTTGATTAGGTTTCCTGGTACCTGAGATTCAGTGAATGTGGTATTGGTGGGGGGGAGGGCCTGGGCACCCTACTTTACTTTACTTTACTTTTTCTTTCTGATTTACCTCGTTAGACCCAACTAAATTATAGACTATCTAAATAGATACTTAGCCAAATAGCTGGGTTTATCTACGTCTTTCATCCTCTTTTTTTCTCCTTTCTTTTTTCCTTTTCTACTTTTCCTCATTTTTTGCATAACTAGATGTGTTGTTATGAAGTCTTGAATTTGGGCCTGGTTGAAATTACATGATTATACTTTCTGTTTGTATCAGTCCAGATGAAGATAGAATCTGAAAATGTCTGATAATCCAGGATTTTAGCGGAGATTCTGAAGTCTAGGCCAGACAAAGGTTTGGAAGTATGGACATTGCAAAACTAATAGTGATGTTTTTGGTTAATTATTAATGATTATTCTAGGCCCTATTCACATGTGCAGTATTCTAGGAACTGAACCATAAGATTTCATCTGTAATATTGGTGCTATGGTCGCTCATTTCGGTTCACGACCTAATAGAGATAACAAGACTGATGTCATGACCATTTGTTTTTTTTGTCTTCGTTATGTTGTATACTTTTAAAATTTAATAAAAAGATTTAAACATAAATTGCGGTCTATGGGAACTGTGTGTTCCCAATAAATATATGTGTATATGCTTATATAAATATATATTTATGTGTTTATATGTGCATAAAAAAGAAGAAAGAAAAAAAAGAAAAATTGACAGTGAATATGTCTTGAAGAGACTATGAGTACGGCACCCTGCCGAAACGCGTCAGTCTTTTCTAGCTAAGGGGCACTGTCCCTCTGTGTTTTACTTATGGAAAATAATAAAAGTTAATTTTTATTTTATATTCACTGGCAAAAAAAAGGATTTTTGCCATCCCGCCAGTGAATTTATGCTGCACTGCTGCCCACATTTGAACTTTCCACAAATTACCAGGATTCGCTGTGCTAGTTCTCATGCCAAGTCTCATGGCATGAGAACAAGATTCCCATTGGAGCCTATGGAAGCACGCTCACGTGAGCGCAATGCTTCCATGCAATGCGAACACAAGGTCCCTTTCGCATTGCACTTCACTTGTAATACCAGCGCACATTAGCACTCATATTACAAGTCAATGATTATTATATATAGTATGAGCAGTAGTAAAGTGTGTGAAAAATACTATTCATGTTAGATATCATAGGTTTGTAATTTCCTTCAGATTTCTATGAAAACCTCTGCTAAGATTTTATGTTGGATAACATTCAAACACAATGCTGATGTAGGGCTTACGTAGTGAAGTTTTTAGTTAAGTTCTTTGCTATACACAGTATTTCAGATTGCTCACAATTGCAACATAACCAGCAAATTCTCATACAAGCTCTATTACACATGCTCTATTACCGCTATCTTTTGAAAGTATAGGGGACTTTTTATATACTATATGATTTTAATGACACTATTTTGGATCGATTCATTGGCTATTTAAAAGAAATATCTTATACCTGTCCAGTTAAAACATATATATAACCCATCTCTGAAACCATGGATTTCAACTGGGACACATTGCATATGGGGTAAATTTATCATGCTGCGGACAGACATGATCCACTATAGCGAATCATGTCCACCGCACATCGATAAATGCCGACAGCATACGCTGTCTGCATTTATCATTGCACCAGCAGTTCTTGTGAACTGCTGGTGCAATACCGCCCCCTGCAGATTCTCAGCGGTATTGCACCAGCAGAGGTGGCGGACGCGTTAAGGAGCAGCGGTCTTAGGACCATGCTTCTTAACTTCAGCTTCAGGCAGAACTGAAGCGGAGTGGGTCGGAAGCAGCATCTGCTGCTTCATAAATCAACCCCCAAGTCTCAATGATCCTTTGGACAGAAGCAATTGACATAAGAATCAAAGAAATGCCAAGAAAATCCTATTTTCAGGGGTCTTGTTTACCTAAAATCTTTATAAAAAATAAAGCTATTTTACTTCCTCATCAGCTGATATTATACTCCATCACCTGAAATATTACTCCCTCATCTACTTATATTTTACTCCCTCATCTACTTATATTTTACTCCCTCATCTGCTTATATTTTACTCCCTCATCATCTGATATTTTACTCCCTCATCAACTTATATTTTAATCCCTCATAAGCTGATATTTTACACTCTCATCAGCTGAAATTTTACTACCTCATCTGCTTATATTTTACTCCCTCATTTGCTTATATTTTACTCCCTCATCAGCTGATTTTACTCCTTGATCAGCTGAAATTTTACTCCCTCGTCTGCTTATATTTTACTCCCTCATCAGCTTATATTTTACTCCCTCATTTGCTTATATTTTACTCCCTCATCAGCTGATTTTACTCCTTCATCAGCTGAAATTTTACTCCCTCATCTACTTATATTTTACTCCCTCATCAGCTTATATTTTACTCCCTCATCAGCTTATATTTTACTCCCTCATCTGCTTATATTTTACTCCCTCATTTGCTTATATTTTACTCCCTCATCAGCTGATATTTCACTCCCTCATCAGCTGATATTTTACTCCCTCACCAGCTGATATTTTACTCCATCATCTGCTTATATTTTACTCCCTCATCAGCTATTTTACTCCCTCATCTGCTTATATTTTACTCCCTCATCTGCTGATATTTTACTCCCTCATCAGCTGATATTTTACTCCCTCGTCTGCTTATATTTTACTCCCTCATCTGCTGATATTTTACTCCTTCATCAGCTATTTTACTCCCTCATCTGCTTATATTTTACTCCCTTATCAGCTATTTTACTTCCTCATCAGCTGATATTTTGTTCCATCATCAGATGATATGTTACTCCCTCATCTGCTGATATTTTACTCCCTCATCTGTTTATACTTTATTCCCTTATCAGCTGATATTTTACTTCCTCATCAGCTATTTTATTCCATCATCAGCTGATATTTTACTCCCTCATCAGCTGATATTTTACTCCCTCATCAGCTGATATTTTACTCCCTCATCTGCTTATATTTTACTCCCTCATCTGCTGATATTTTACTCCCTCATCAGCTGATATTTTACTCCCTCATCTGCTTATATTTTAATCCCTTATCAGCTATTTTACTTCCTCATTAGTGATGTCGCGAACCTAAAATTTTCGGTTCGCGAACGGCGGACTCAAACTTCCGGTATTGTTCGCGAACGCGCGAACCGCCATTGAATTCAATAGGCAGATGAACTTTAAAACCTACAAGGACTCTTTCTGGCCACAATAGTGATGGAAAAGTTGTTTCAAGGGTACTAACACCTGGACTGTCGTATGCTGGAGGGGGATCCCTGGCAAAACTCCCATGGAAAATTACATAGTTGATGCAGAGTCTGCTTTTAACCCATAAAGGGCCTAAATCACCTAACATTCCTAAATTGTTTGCAATAAAATAAATAAATATTGTAAAATTTTAGATTTTAATATTAAAATTATGTTAAGAAGTGCAATGCACATATGACTCTATGAGTGGTCGCACTGGCTGGCTGCTACGTAGGGCAGCAATTATAACAACAGTATGCTGTGTAAGTCAGATAGACAGTTAGACACAGGCCTGATAGAAAATACAATTAGATTACACTAGCATAATGATTTAGAGACTTTTTTTGGAAATTTTAAGAAAAAGGTTAAGCACATACATATGAGTCGTGGCTGATAGCCTTGGAAGGGCAGCTATTAAAAAAAAACAGTAGGCTCTGTAAGTCGGATACACACACGCCTGATAGAAAATACTATTAGATTACACTAGAAAAATGATTGAAATTATTTTTTGGGGGGGGGGAATTAAAAAAAGGTTAAACACATATGAGTTGTGGCTCATAGACTAGGGAGGGCAGCAAGTAAACACAGTAGGCTCTGTATGTCAGCAAAACACACAGGCCGGATAGAAAATGATATTAGATTACACTAGCAAACAAATTTTAACCTTTTTTTTTATATTAAAATTAAGGTGAAGAAGAATAGATATGAGTGCTGGGTGGCTGCCTGGCACAGACCAATTAACCAAAAGACTGAAAAAAAATGAGGTATATTAATGCTGAGTGAGCCTGACAGACACAGGCCTGATAGTAAATGTAATTAGATTACACTAGCAAAATATTTTTAAATTTAAAATAATGTTATAAACGGATATTAACACTGGTGGCTGCTGGCTGGCACAGAGCAATGAACCAGAGTATATGCTGTGTGACACTGGCCTGATAGAAAATGAAAAAAAATTACACTAGAAACATAATTAAATTTTTTGGTTAGTTAAATTTAAACTAATGTTGTTAGGGAGATATCAGTGGTGGCAGTAATCACAGCATATGCTGTGAGCCTTAAACACACAGAAAAAAAAGAAAAAAGAAAAAAACGGCACGAAATATAGCCCTAAAAAGGGCTTTTTGGGGTGCTGTGCTTGCAGCAGAGATGAGTGGAGTCCTTCTGGACTGTAAATACACTAGCCTAGCTATGTTTTTCCTATTAATGTCAGGAGCAAAAACACAACACGTCCTCTCATTAAGAAAGCAAGGTCGTTATGAGTCTAAAATGGCGGATTCCGAGTAGCTGGGAGGGTCTGTGAGGGAGTGTCTGATGTTGATTGGCTCTAATGTGTCAGGCGGCTGTGACATAAAGGGTCAAAGTTTTCACAATGATGACACATAGGGGCGGATCGAACATCGCCATGTGTTCGCCCACAAACGCGAACGCGAACAAGCTATGTTCGCTGTGAACCGTTCGCGGGCGAACAGTTCGGGACATCACTATTCCGCATCAGCTGATATTTTGTTCCATCATCAGATGATATTTTACTCCCTCATCTGCTGATATTTTACTCCCTCATCTGTTTATACTTTATTCCCTTATCAGCTGATATTTTACTTCCTCATCAGCTGATATTTTATTCCATCATCAGATGATATTTTACTCCCTCATCAGCTGATATTTTACTCCCTCATCAGCTGATATTTTACTCCCTTATCGCTATGATAACTGTAAAACTAAACAGAGACTTCGGGCTGTGATTTGCTACAGACACAGTTTTCTTCTATCTTAAACAAAACTTTCTGAAATCAAGACTATTAAATGAGAATCCAAGGAAAGATTTTTATGTTTCCAAGTTTGTTAATTTAAGTATTTGTAACTTTCTAACTCTGACAATTGCTCCAAATGGCTCACCTCTAGATGAACAAAATCTGTAGATGGTTTCCTGTTTTAATTCCTGTTCCAGACTCAGTCTGTGTATAACCTTAAACTCATGCTATAACCTGTTGTCTGTATTTGACTTAAAGGAATTCAGATAGAGCTTGCAATTTTAAGCAACTTTCTAATTTACTCCTAGTATGAATTTTTTTTTCTTTGTTCTCTTGTTATCTTTATATGACTGTAAGCTTAGGAGCCAGCCCATTTTTGGTTCAGTACCTGGGTAGCACTTGCTGATTGGTGGCAACATTTAGACACCAATCAGAAAGTGCTAATTAGGTGCTTAACCAAAAATAATGCTTACATTCTTGCTTTTTTTCAAATAAAGATACCATGAGAACGAAGAAAAATTGATATTAGGAGTAACATAGAAAGTTGCTTAAAATTGCATGCTCTATCTGAATCATGAAAATTTAATTTTGACTAGACTATTCCTTTATGAGTTTGCCTACTGATATTATGTTATGTTCAAGTCAATTATTGCTCTCTCATCGATTATGAGAACCATTAAATGGATAGTAAAGTCCAAATCAAGCTTAAAGGGACAGTAAAGTAAAAAAAAACTTTCATGATTTAAAACAACTTTCTGATTTACTTTTATCACCAATATTGCTTTGTTCACTTGGTATTCTTAGTTACAAGCTAAACCTAGGAGGTTCATATGCTAATTTCTTAGACCTTGAAGGTCGCCTCTAATCTGAAAGCATTTTGACAGTTTTTCACCACTAGAGGATGTTAGTTCATGTGTTTCATATTGATAACATTGAGCTCACGCACGTGAAGTTACCTAGGAGTGAGTACTGATTAACTTGCTAAAATGCAAGTCTGTCAAAAGAACTGAAATAAGGGGGCAGTTTGCAGAGGCTTAGATACAAGATAATTACAGAGGTAAAACGTGTATTATTATAACTGTGTTGGTTATGCAAAAATGGGGAATGGGTAATAAAGGGGTTACAAAATGGAAGCTGTGATAAATTTGAGCCAGGAGTAAGAAGTTCTCCAGAGAAAAAAAAGTAGTAATATTCATGTAATTTTATTACACATCCAATAAAACTAAACCCTATGGACACTAAACCATTTTTAGTATATACAAATTTGTTGACATTTGCATTTTTTCCATAGGACAATTTATATTATATAATATTTAAAATATAAAGTAATGAAATGGATGTTACAGTTAGTTCTCAATATGTCTCTTGTCCTCTGGTTATATAATTTGTAACTCTACAATATCATTCCTGAAAACTTATAGTGTAATAACATGCTTCTGTCATTGTGCGAGTCCCTGTTTTGTTTTTATTTAATTTTAGCAATTTATATGTTCTATATCGCTTTCAGTGTAACTCACAGGTGGACTAATATTCTGTTAAATCAGCCTGCTATTGCTTCAGTTCTGGTAAAGAAGAAATATACACTTTTATCCTCGAATGCTCCTGGTATCCAAATCAACAAGTGATATCCATCTGGTAATGGACCTGGGCTAGATTCAATAAGGCTTGTTAGGCTATCAGAGAAGCCTCACTATTAATGTAAGATCATGCTCGTAATGTATTGAGGCTAACTTAACCTATCTTTTCTAGACAATCACCAGTTGGCATTCTTGCAATTAACAACTGTATTTGTGTTAAATGGCCCAATATGTGTAATCTAATGGATCAAACATGAATCCCTAGCAACACAATAATTACAATCAAGACACTTTTGAAACACGTTTCTAAGAATGGGTTCTGTAAAAGCATTTAATTGTTAAATATTCGCATGTCTGTTTATTTATGGTAAAATAATATTGTTGCATAGAACAGAATTTGCCTCATCAATCAAGACCAATGTCAACACCAAATACCTACATGACTACTAACTGACACCATTTTTGGCCAAAAAACGTTGACATCTGTTTTGCAGTTTGACATTTTTGTGTAGTTTTGTTCAGTAAATTTTATTCCCTCACCCAAATTAATGGAATCATTCACCAAAAATCTCCATGTTGGTAAGTTATGTCTGGACTGCTTTGAACTCAAAGACCCAAACACAAAGTGCAAAATCTATTTGTATATTTCCAGCAACAATACAGGAGGCCTTTATTAAATTATCACCAGGACTTGGACAAGGTTTGTCTTATTACACTTGAGTAACAAACAGCCCAGATTTGTACTGGTTTCCACTTTTTGCTTCTCTCCTCCATCTTCTATTTTACAACAACTTTGCTTATCCTCAATTCTGCCCCTATAATACCCTCCTGTTATCCTCTGTGGTCCCCTGTCCATGAAGGCATACTGAAATAGGCACGTTGTTAATGAGTTGTTTGTAACATTTTGGTGATGCTGGTAAGCATTACAGTGGAGCTTATACTATGGGTGGGAGGTAATTGGTTACTAAAGAGATGCTGCTCCAATTGATTATTACAGAAAGTAACTTGAAACTCTGGATGTGTTCAAGGTCGGCTATAAATCTCTTTGATTTACCAAATATATGAGTTGTGATGTTGCAGTAAGTTTTTTCTCTGTAAGATGTTAGTTTCACAAATGGGTTTTAATAAATATGTGCCATTGTTGCAAACACAAGTGCCTTGTATCAAGAGACGTGTATGTTTCATTTTTTTATTGAGGTTCTTGAACATACAAAGTATAGTCAAACTGCAATACAATACATGTCATATAAGTACAGTTAGGATCTCATGAGAGCTTGCTTTAAAATAAACAGTTATAACCTGGAATATTATATAGTACCTCAACATTTTTTCTTTTAAGGTTACCTTCACTTTGTATTATGCTGGGCCACTCTTGGACCTTTGACCACCTGTATAAATAGTTTTTAGAAGATAGGGAATAATATACCACTTTTGGGTCTGAGTATATCTCAATATGTATATATGTATAACTCAAGGGGAACCTCATTTTACTAAACTTTTAACATTTAGTCACACAATAATTATGAAGGAAAAATGTTATTGTAGGACTCTCTAACATCATTTAAGGAGTAAAATGTATGGGTAGCCAGCAGCACTTTACATATTTTAAAAGTCACTTTCTGACTCTATACTATTATAAAATCAGAGCAAAATGTATTTATTTGATTAAGGGGAGCATGGTTGTTGAGTGCTAATGTGTGGTATCTGTAGTACATATGCAAATAATCCTAACCTCATTCTGATTATGTGTAAGTATATAACCATTACTTAAGATATAGGTCCTTAACCAGCTCCAAAAAAGACTAGAGGAATATATCATCAGTAATATATTGGCAAACAAGCAAATACTTTTGAGGAGTTTATGGTGTGTGTGCTCATCCACTTCCAAGCTATATAACTTTTACAGTATGCCTATGACTTGGACCATCAATGTAAGGTGGCATTAGCCTAGAAGTTAAATTTATTTATGCCCTATAATGTATATCCAATATGCTGTCCCGGCCCGCAGACAGCACATTTCCTATCCATAATATATTAGCACAGATCAGCCAAGTCAAGTACCGTTATGTATTATACATAGGTTTTAATATCTATAAACACAATAAATGAGTCAACACATAGCACCCTGAAAGTGAACTGAAAAATAAGGAAAAGCACAGGCCTCCTCTACATCTTTGCTTATGGACTGTGTAGTGTTGGTGCTGCAATCCTACTGAGATGTGGGTAGCTGAAGTAATATAAATAGTTTAAAGAACTATATCGGACTACTTATCCAAACAAAAGAAAAACCCCAAACAGAGCTCAAACAGCACTTCGTAACTAGTTGTAGTTCTCGACTCACATAATGAACGTGTGGACAGTACCTTGAAACTCGAAAGTGGCTCTTCAGCTCGTTTGGCTCGTGCTCCGGTCCCGGTGCTCTCCGGCGTGTGGAGCTCAAGCGGACTTCCGGTTATGGTCTGTCTCCTCCCACATGGGTCTGCACTCTGATACGTCACCATAATGTACTGTGGCTGTGTCTAAGTAGTGAATAGCTATAGCGTTAGCCCGCAAACCGCCAACAGACTTGCTGGTCTGTATTGAGGAATCAGTAGAAAAACAAAAGAAGGCGAGGCTGGGCAAGCAGAAAAAATTAAAACTTAACGTTTATTGCCAAAAAGAAGGTAAATAAAATGCAGAAATAGCAAGCAGTATGGGTTAGAATGAGCTCGAGCAGCAGCAATCTTACATGTTTCGGCTCCTGCCTTACTCATAGACTGTGCTGCTCAAAGCTCACAGGCCCCTTAAATTACAAATTCACTCTGACATCATATGCAGCAATCAATTAGTTAACCCCTACCACACCAAAAAAGAAGAGAAAAGAAAGAAAGTGTAAAAAACAGAAGGATGCATTGATAACAAGACATATATTATAGACACAATTATTTAGAATTAATAAGAAAATTCATTAATGCCTTTATGCATCTTGTAATACTATGTAACAGTATAATTAAACAATCATAATATATAATATGGAAATGCCCATAATATATCTATATATGTCTATAATATATGTCTTGTTATCAATGCATCCTTCTGTTTTTTACACTTTCTTTCTTTTCTTTTTTGGTGTGGTAGGGGTTAACTAATTGATTGCTGCATATGATGTCAGAGTGAATTTGTAATTTAAGGGGCCTGTGAGCTTTGAGCAGCACAGTCTATGAGTAAGGCAGGAGCCGAAACATGTAAGATTGCTGCTGCTCGAGCTCATTCTGACCCATACTGCTTGCTATTTCTGCATTTTATTTACCTTCTTTTTGGCAATAAACGTTAAGTTTTAATTTTTTCTGCTTGCCCAGCCTCGCCTTCTTTTGTTTTTCTATATCGGACTAGGTTGTAAGTATTAAACTATAAGATTTAGCTTGAAAGAAAAAAATATATATATTAGATTCTAACATTTATAGCGGCACACAAGTTAAAGGGTCATCCCTATTAAACGACATTGCTCTTAGAGAACTAAAATTATTACAGGAGAGTGTACTGGAAGATCTATGTTCCATAATATTCACATTTTCAAATAACAATTGAGTGACCTATGATTCATTTTCAACTCACATTAGCATATAACCTTAAAGAAGAGAGGAATATATCTAGATATTTAATATTGTGAATTAATAAGCCTGCTTACGCGAAATATCTCTATGTAAATAATATATTGAAAGTAACAAGATATAGAACACCTCTAATGAAACCATTAAAATAAACTTAGTATAAATGATATTATCACAGACCAGCTATGATATTTCCCTTAAGGGTAAGTCACTAACCCACACCAACACGATGGGATTTTAATATCAATGTCCCTCTTCTCCTTCTTTTGGGGGTAGAATATTTGAGTGCGTACTTGCCGCCATACTAGAATTCCCGCCACAAATTCCTTGTAGCGGTATTACCAATTGGATGGGATTTAAGTAGGCTGCTATGTTTGAGAGAAGTGCAAGTAGTGAGACAGCAACCTCTTTAATCTGCACACGTAGGACAGGGACTCTGCAACAATCCCTTAGATCCACAACAATCAACAAATGTCCACAGCGCTTCTCAGGTTACTCAAGATTCTTTATTTATTACTCAGACATCCAAATGATAAGCAACTTTTCTGGTAACAACCCTTACTCATGCTTTACATATGTGCTTATTACCTTCACCTTTTATACATTTTAAAACAGTGACAATTCGAGCCAACCACCATATTAGTGGCTCTGCTGCCCTCTTGTGGTGAAAAACCATCATTACACCTTTTATTATTAACAAACACACAAAGATTAAAAACATGCTGACTATTAACATAGCAACAATAAATATCACACGTTTGCCTATTACTGTTTAACCTTTTTCATACCTTTACTGTTTTTTTCATACATTATTCAAATATTAGTAAATTTCTATTAATTCTTAAAGGAAGACTGCCCAATCATATTCTCTGTTCATACCTTTTGGTACCAAATTTTGTAATTCCCTGATCCAGAACATTTCTTTTTGCTTTAACAATCTCTCTCTATTGCTGCCGTTCCTCTGGGGGCCTACACTGTCTATGATCTGCCATCTAAGTTGACTTATTTGGTGGCCACATTTTAAAAAATGATGTGATACTGGTGCTTCTGTGTTGTTATTCCTAATATTGGACCTGTGTTGTGACATCCTATCTCTGGCGATACGTATGGACTCGCCTATATAAGCGTCTTGTTCAACTTGTATCCAGCTCCTGCGGTATCCCGAGTGAACTCTAATGGCTGCGGTGGGTAACTCCTCCTTCCGTCGGCGTCCCAGGTGATGGGTGTGTGATGCGGTCAGGGCTATAGTGCAATACCTAGCTGCTGTGCTACACTGAGGGTCAGTGAGAACAGATAAACAGTGGAAAAAGGAGCACAAGCAGCGGTACGTTGCACAAAGAATATTTATTAACGAGTTACAGCGCCTTGGCGCTTAGAGTGAAAAACAATAACACGTTTGTCAGAAACAACAAATGAAACGTGAGAGGGGATAAGCACCCCGGGGTAAATACTGATAAGAAAAAATCAATTAGGACACGCTACAAACTAACAGGTATACGCGTTTCAGCTTACAGCCTTACTCATTACCTAACTAAAACATTGTGAAGTGGGCTTTAAAACAGGTAGCTAGTCCTCCCATTGGTAGACGGGACACTCCCCTCAAAAAATCCTCCAATGGGTGTTTGATTAAGTAGCTATTGAAACCTTGAACAGCAAAGGAATATCAATAAATGTCAACACACAATTAATTAATATGCAAATAGTTCATACCGTTGATTACATAGCTGGCTACAATACGTATGATAATAATAAAAAAGTATAGAGCATTTAAAACATATAAAGACATGTCGAGTGGGAGGAGGGAAAGAATAGAGGGAACTCCGGACCCAGCTGGAAACTTATACAGTGCAAGGGAACCGCTTCATGTTTGCTGAAATACAATAATAATAATATAAATGGAAAAAATAATAAATAAAATAAACTGATTATTATATAAATGTCTAAACTGTAGTGAGAAGACCCAAAACATTAAAGCTTAACACAAAATGACAGTTTGACAGTTATCCATTAAATATGAAAAAGATCCCAGTGTTGCCAAAATATTTATAAATACACATAAATGCTACTTAATGCATTAGTAAGCTTCCCTTACTAAAAGGGTCTATGGGTGGCTTTTCTGCAAAGACCCTAGCTTACAGTGGGTTAAATATCCCTGTCGGCATACTGGAATAGAGCAACCAGTTTCCAAAGTAACTATACTTAAATTTTAAGCTCTTAAACTTAAGGAGTAAAAATGGATAGTGTAGACAAGGTGAACTGGACGGGGGAGAGTGTGGCCTCACCAAAAGTTGATGAGGTCATACTCTGAGTTAAGGCCTTCTGGAACTCTCGTCCTTAGCTTAAAAATCCAGAATGCCTCCCTTTCCCCCAACCTGCGGACCCTGTCAACACCTCCCCTGCATGGGGCCACCCTCTCAATGATGGTCCAGGTAAGGGAGCTTGTGTTTTTCTGGTGTATACCCGCAAAGTGTTGTATCAGTGCTGTTGTGAGTACACCTGCCCTTATATCACTAAGATGCTCCTTAATACTGGTTCTGGCCTCTCTGGTCGTGAGGCCTACGTACTGGAGGGAACATTCCCTACAGGAAATGACATAAACCACATATGTAGACCTACAATTGAGGCAGGAGTTTATCCTGAAACTCTGACCTGTCATCAATGAGTTGAACTGGTCACCAGGGGCTAGCTTTTCGCAAGCCACACATGTACGGTGGTGGCAGCGAAAAGTGCCCTTACAGCTCAGCCATGACGAGGTGGGTTGTCCTGTCCTTTTAATTTTAGTGGGCGCCACAATATTGCCTATTGTTCTATTCCTCTTGTAGGAATACCTTAGGCCATCTGCAACTATTTTCTGGAGTTTGTCATCTGCAGATAGCATACTAAAGTTATTCCTCACTATCTGACAGATTTCCCTGTATTGTCTTGAGTACTCCGTTAAAAAGACAACCTTGTTGTCTTTTTTATCCCGAGTACTGGATTTGGATCTAAGAAGTCTGTCTCTAGGTATCCCTCTCACGGTATTCCTTGCTTTGGTAATAACAGAGCTCCTATAGCCCCTCTCTTTCAATCGCATGGTCAGTTCATTAGCTTGTTTCTCATATACCTCTGCATCACTGCAGTTCCTTTTTAGCCTAATGAACTTACCCTTCGCTACTCCTTTGAACACTCCTGGCGGATGACAGCTGTCCGCATGCAGCAGTGAGTTGTCAGAAATGGGTTTGCGATAGGTCTCTGAACTAATGAACTGATCCTGCCTACCTCTCAAAGTCACATCTAAAAAATTGATAGTGTCACTTTGTATCTCATTGGTAAATGAATCCCCAAGGTATCATCATCCAGACTTCCTATGAATGTTTGTAATTCGGATTCACTACCTCCCTATATAAAAAGGAGGTCGTCAATGAAGCGACCGTACCAAACCACTTCATCTTTGTGAGGATTCCCATCTCCATAGATGTGGGACAGCTCCCACCAACCCATGAAGAGGTTGGCGTAGGAGGGGGCAAATTTTGCCCCCATGGCCGTCCCACGCCTCTGGAGAAAGAAATCCCCCTCAAATTCAAAGTAGTTATGACTGAGAAGGAAGTTGGTAACTTCCACCACAAAGATCACAAAGCCTGATTCCGGTCCATATTGTTTTTCCAGGAAGAACCGAATGGCCTGTAACCCCTTCCTATGTGGAATGGAGGTATACAGCGATTTCACGTCAGCTGTCAGCCATACATAATGTTTCTTCCAGACTACTCGTGAGAGAAGATTGAGTACATGCTTGGTATCCGATAGGAAGCTCCATAGAGCACTCACCATCGGCTGCAAAACATGATCCAGCCACTCTGACAGGTGCTCCAACAGGGACCCAATGCCACTCACGATTGGCCTCCCCTGTACATTATCAATGGACTTGTGAACCTTGGGCAGGTGGTTAAATGTAGGAGTGGTGGGATTAGACACTATGAGATAGTCACGTGTCTTGGCATCAATGTAACCTAACTCCACACCATCATCTACAAGGGAGGCCGACCGTCGCTGGAACCCCCTTGTTGGATCACCTGGCAGAGCAGCATTGTCATCAGTATTTCTTAGTTGCCTGTATGCCTCCTCTCTGAAGCTGCTGGCATTGAGCACCACTATGGTGCCACCCTTATCTGCGGCCCTCACCACTATGTTCTCATTTTTGGCCAGGCTGTCCAGTGCCTTCCTCTGTTGTACCGAAATGTTGTTATGTTGGCCCCTCTCTGACCTATAATACAACCTCGTGAGATCTAGCTCAACCCTCTGTTGGAATTTCTCTAGGACCTGCCCTCTGCTTTGGGTAGGATAAAATTACAGAATGTTCTGAACCTTTCAGACGTGACGTTGACCAAACATGAACTAGAGGTATTGAGCCTGGGACTGTCCTTTACACCTACTGCGGATTTTAACTTGTTCAGGACATTACTCGATGTTAACAAGCTTATCCGAAAATTAACACTGAGAAAGTTCTACCATTCCCAAGAGGAAGGGAGTGATGAGAGCCACACATCCATTCCCAGGATCAGGTCTGGAGGTTTAACAGGTCTAGGGCCGGATAACCAATTAAATTTCCAGGAACTCTGTGACATTAGGTCTTTGGAGACATTAGGGGATGAGGCTAGTGGGACTGAGCATATACAAGTTCCATCCTTTAAATGTAAGTCCTCATTTTATCCTATCCAAAGCAGAGGGCAGGTCCTAGAGAAATTCCAACAGAGGGTTGAGCTAGATCTCACAAGGTTGTATTATAGGTCAGAGAGGGGCCAACATAACAACATTTCGGTACAACAGAGGAAGGCACTGGACAGCCTGGCCAAAAATGAGAACATAGTGGTGAGGGCCGCAGATAAGGGTGGCACCATAGTGGTGCTCAATGCCAGCAGCTTCAGGGAGGAGGCATACAGGCAACTAAGAAATACTGATGACTATGCTGCTCTGCCAGGTGATCCAACAAGGGGGTTCCAGCGACAGTTGGCCTCCCTTGTAGATGATGGTGTGGAGTTAGGTTACATTGATGCCAAGACACGTGACTATCTCATAGTGTCTAATCCCACCACTCCTACATTTAACCACCTGCCCAAGGTTCACAAGTCCATTGATAATGTACAGGGGAGGCCAATCGTGAGTGGCATTGGGTCCCTGTTGGAGCACCTGTCAGAGTGGCTGGATCATGTTTTGCAGCCGATGGTGAGTGCTCTATGGAGCTTCCTATCGGATACCAAGCATGTACTCAATCTTCTCTCACGAGTAGTCTGGAAGAAACATTATGTATGGCTGACAGCTGACGTGAAATCGCTGTATACCTCCATTCCACATAGGAAGGGGTTACAGGCCATTCGGTTCTTCCTGGAAAAACAATATGGACCGGAATCAGGCTTTGTGAACTTTGTGGTGGAAGTTACCAACTTCCTTCTCAGTCATAACTACTTTGAATTTGAGGGGAATTTCTTTCTCCAGAGGCGTGGGACGGCCATGGGGGCAAAATTTGCCCCCTCCTACGCCAACCTCTTCATGGGTTGGTGGGAGGAATCCTCACAAAGATGGAGTGGTTTGGTACGGTCGCTTCATTGACGACCTCCTTTTAATATGGAGAGGTAGTGAATCCGAATTACAAACATTCATAGGAAGTCTGGATGATGATTCCTTGGGGATTCATTTTACCAATGAGATACAAAGTGACACTATCAATTTTTTAGATGTGACTTTGAGAGGTAGGCAGGATCAGTTCATTAGTTCAGAGACCTATCGCAAACCCATTTCTGGCAACTCACTGCTGCATGCGGACAGCTGTCATCCGCCAGGAGTGTTCAAAGGAGTAGCGAAGGGTCAGTTCATTAGGCTAAAAAGGAACTGCAGTGATGCAGAGGTATATGAGAAACAAGCTAATGAACTGACCATGCGATTGAAAGACAGGGGCTATAGGAGCTCTGTTATTACCAAAGCAAGGAATACCGTGAGAGGGATACCTAGAGACAGACTTCTTAGATCCAAATCCAGTACTCGGGATAAAAAAGACAACAAGGTTGTCTTTTTAACGGAGTACTCGAGACAATACAGGGAAATCTGTCAGATAGTGAGGAATAACTTTAGTATGCTATCTGCAGATGACAAACTCCAGAAAGTAGTTGCAGATGGCCTAAGGTATTCCTACAAAAGGAATAGAACAATAGGCAATATTGTGGCGCCCACTAAAATTAAAAGGACAGGACAACCCACCTCGTCATGGCTGAGCTGTAAGGGCACTTTTCGCTGCCACCACCGTACATGTGTGGCTTGCGAAAAGCTAGCCCCTGGTGACCAGTTCAACTCATTGATGACAGGTCAGAGTTTCAGGATAAACTCCTGCCTCAATTGTAGGTCTACATATGTGGTTTATGTCATTTCCTGTAGGGAATGTTCCCTCCAGTACGTAGGCCTCACGACCAGAGAGGCCAGAACCCGTATTAAGGAGCATCTTAGTGATATAAGGGCAGGTGTACTCACAACAGCACTGATACAACACTTTGCGGGTATACACCAGAAAAACACAAGCTCCCTTACCTGGACCATCATTGAGAGGGTGGCCCCATGCAGGGGAGGTGTTGACAGGGTCCGCAGGTTGGGGGAGAGGGAGGAATTCTGGATTTTTAAGCTCAGGACGAGAGTTCCAGAAGGCCTTAACTCAGAGTATGACCTCATCAACTTTTGGTGAGGCCACACTCTCCCCCGTCCAGTTCACCCTGTCTACACTATCCATTTTTACTCCTTAAGTTTAAGAGCTTAAAATTTAAGTATAGTTACTTTGGAAACTGGTTGCTCTATTCCAGTATGCCGACAGGGATATTTAACCCACTGTAAGCTAGGGTCTTTGCAGAAAAGCCACCCATAGACCCTTTTAGTAAGGGAAGCTTACTAATGCATTAAGTAGCATTTATGTGTATTTATAAATATTTTGGCAACACTGGGATCTTTTTCATATTTAATGGATAACTGTCAAACTGTCATTTTGTGTTAAGCTTTAATGTTTTGGGTCTTCTCACTACAGTTTAGACATTTATATAATAATCAGTTTATTTTATTTATTATTTTTTCCATTTATATTATTATTATTGTATTTCAGCAAACATGAAGCGGTTCCCTTGCACTGTATAAGTTTCCAGCTGGGTCCGGAGTTCCCTCTATTCTTTCCCTCCTCCCACTCGACATGTCTTTATATGTTTTAAATGCTCTATACTTTTTTATTATTATCATACGTATTGTAGCCAGCTATGTAATCAACGGTATGAACTATTTGCATATTAATTAATTGTGTGTTGACATTTATTGATATTCCTTTGCTGTTCAAGGTTTCAATAGCTACTTAATCAAACACCCATTGGAGGATTTTTTGAGGGGAGTGTCCCGTCTACCAATGGGAGGACTAGCTACCTGTTTTAAAGCCCACTTCACAATGTTTTAGTTAGGTAATGAGTAAGGCTGTAAGCTGAAACGCGTATACCTGTTAGTTTGTAGCGTGTCCTAATTGATTTTTTCTTATCAGTATTTACCCCGGGGTGCTTATCCCCTCTCACGTTTCATTTGTTGTTTCTGACAAACGTGTTATTGTTTTTCACTCTAAGCGCCAAGGCGCTGTAACTCGTTAATAAATATTCTTTGTGCAACGTACCGCTGCTTGTGCTCCTTTTTCCACTGTTTATCTGTTCTCACTGACCCTCAGTGTAGCACAGCAGCTAGGTATTGCACTATAGCCCTGACCGCATCACACACCCATCACCTGGGACGCCGACGGAAGGAGGAGTTACCCACCGCAGCCATTAGAGTTCACTCGGGATACCGCAGGAGCTGGATACAAGTTGAACAAGACGTTTCCGAGCACAGGAAGGAGAGCGGACATACTGCCGCAAGAGACTGTCTTCTATATTTCAGCAGTGCACAGGTATGAGTTATGAACTTATGGTCAATACTGCTATATTAGTTATCTAGGTTATTTCATAGATTTACTATAATATATGTGCATCAGCGGTGGAATACAAGCCTCGCCGGTCCAAGTTTGGGGTAGGGAAACCCCTCAGGACCAGGATATATCTATTTTTCAGCATTTACTCAAATACTGAATATATTTTGAATTGGGAGTTAGCTGGTCGACACACTGCTTTCAAATTGGTTGACATATTGAACCGTGGTTACTCTCCGCCAAACTTTTTTCCCTTGTTTGCTGTTCAAACTATATAATATGTCTCCTAACTTTAGCTAAAATAAACAACTCTTTATTTCTGGCACTATAGCAAAAAAAAAAAAGAGTAGGTAGCAGATAATGAGTTGAAACCTATCTGCCCACATAAGTAATGTTGATAAGGTTTGGAGAAGCTGAATAAGAAGCTACGCCAAACGTGTCCTGCTTCCTCCCTGCCGAATGGAGCTATTTAGCTGGCAAGTGACCACAGCCTGTAGCCACCCCTGATGCCCGACAGCACCAGTATTCAGGGTCCCACCCTGTGGCAGACTCCGGCTACCCCAACTAGGTAGCTCTGCCAAAGGATCCTTCCTCTCCCAGACAAGGGGCCGCTATGTAGCAGAGAAGAAGTGATTTAGCAGGAGCACACCCAAATAACTAGACATACTAGCATTCAGGTGGAACAACAACTGATTTAATTGTAAAACACACACTCCTTTTATACACAACCCTCATCTTGATAAGACACTGGACAATCCCACAATTTTCCCACCATTCCCGCCCCTCCAGACAGGCTGGCGCCTCCATAGCAGCCACAGTCCCACAGAATCCCAGTACCCAGGGGTGGCGGTTTCGGGGTGATCCCGGTGGAGCAGTGTCATTTTAAAGCTCTCGGTTCCCAGATGCTACAGTCCAAAGCGTTGTGATTCGTTACTTGGAACTGGAGATACAGTCCGTTGAAGTTATAGGAGTGTCCAAAACCCCCGGTTCCCAAAGGAGCTTTCCTCTGGTAATTCCCCCACCTCTTGTCCTCCCTAGGAGCTATCAATCCCCAAAAGAGCGGAGCTCTGGGGCAAAGGGCCGCTGGAGCGACCAGGGGTAAAGTTAGCGGGTGTCCTGTTGTTCTTTGGCTGACCAGGAGCTCCAGAAGCCCGGCCAGCCTGAGAGGGGTTAGGCGGGTGTCTGTTGTCATGGCGGCCGACCGGGAGTTCCAGGACCCCGGCCAGCCTAGGAGGGTTTTTTCCGGTCAGAGACTAGCTCTTCTCTGACAAAGTACTCATCACCAAATAAATGAAACAAAAGGTCTGGGAGATTGCGGTTGTTCTCTGGAGCCCAAATCCGCTGAGGAACAGGAGGGGGTGATGTGGTAGGGGGTAGGAGTTCAACTCTTACAGCCTGGCACAGCATGACAAAACAATAGATAGCAAGAGACAGCAAGATCCCACTAGCCATCAAAGGGCCAAATCTGGTGTGACAAGTAGTCAGGCAGGCAGTGGGGGGGAGCAGTCTTGGCTGTCTAGTATCCATGACAAGTACTTTATAATAAACTAACACAGTGAAATGTAAATATAATGTGTATTGAAACCCATTTTACAGTTACAGACACATCTGACTACTATCGGTGCTGTCATCCTGTGCTGTCAGTGTGTGTCAGCTGCATTCTTCTTATTAGGAACTACATGATATTTTCACCCCTGTGCACTTGCACTGGTAACACACTACTTATAGATAAGACTGGTCACCAAGGAGACAAGATGAATAATTTACATACTTCCAAGCTATAGATAGTCTTATATTTACCAAAAACGCCTTAGTCGTGGCTTGTGTATGAAACTACATGCTCAAGAAGAAGGTCCCTATGTTTCCAAGAGATCATTAGAATTGTCATTTTTCTGTTATATTTACTACTATATTATTACTATACTGTACTTTAAAAATGTCATTTGAAATGCACAGTAATGCATTGCTACATGTACTAGAAGAATTGTTACAGTATAGTTACTGTTGATAAATCTGTGATCATTTTTATCAGTAAGGTGTCCTGCTACAAACACGTTAGAAGCATGTCCAGTAATGCATGCTCACTCAGCACGCTTGCACAGGTAACTGAAGAATGCACAGCCACAGGGGAACATGCACGTGGCGAGATACTATACAGCACAAATGCACAATAAACAGTAAAAGCATACATACAAAAGCAAATATACTGCAAACAATACCATAAATTAATCACAACTTATGGGGGCCGATTTATCAAGCTCCGTAAAGACCGCTGCTCCATAACTTGCCGCCAGCTCCGTGGACAGAAATCAACTCGATTGAATACAATTGGGTTGATTGACACCCCCTGCTCTGATTGTTCACAAGAACTGCTGGTGCAATGATAAATGCCAACAGCGTATGCTATCGGCATTTATCAATGTGCAGCAGACATGGTACGTTATATTGTATGTCCGCTCGCACTATGATAAATATACCCCATGGGCTTCATTTATCAAGAAGCAGAGGCTGCTTTGGTTGCAGACTCATGCTTCATAACCTATCCACCACCATTGGTTTGAGGGGATTAACAGCTCTGCTCTCGCGCAATTAGTCACATGAGAGCGGGAGACAGTTCTGCACAAGATAATAAATAATAATAAATGTGGGCAGTGAACAAACAGCGTACACTGTCTGCTCACTGCAAAAATGAGTAGAGATGTTTGTAATTTTTTTTGTACAATATATGATGTATGAACATATATAAATATTTGATCAATCACAAAACCTTAAATAAATATGCAGTATTTTAGATAAATGAACCCATATAACATATTCTTTGCTTTAGGGAAAGTATTTAAAATGAAATTGTAGCTGTTATGTTTCGTAAGCAAAAAAAAATTTGATGTAGTATTTGTTTAAAATAAAAGATCATATTGCCACCTAGTGGGCTCTTTGTAGTAAGAGAACTATAATATATTTGAAGTTATCTGTGTAGAGATGGTTACACAACAGACTTGTTCTACCTGAGGGTGACAATGTGGTTCTCCAGAGAATTTATTATGATTCTCCACTTCTCCCAAATGTCCACTGCAATAGTCTGAAACAGGAATGTACAAAAATACTTCTATTGAATAAAAAGGGTGTAAAAGACTTTTTTTTCCTTCATGATGTAAAGAACTTTTTTTTTTTATTGTCCATTCACTTCTATCATCAAATTTGCTTAGGCTTAGGAGCATGTATATAGTTTGAGCACTATATGAGTAGTTTTGTAAAGTTATACATTGTGTAAACACTGCTGTCATCTAGTACTCAAAAGCATTATTTACTGACATATAGTGCACATGCAGACTACCCACCTAGATATACTTGTTTACAAAGATTACTATGATGACAAAGTGAATTTGATAACAGAAGTAATTTGGACACTTTTTTTAAAATTGTATGCTCTATCTGAATTATGAAAGAAACATGTGTCAATTTAAACATATGTGTTAAATATCACTGTCATCATGTGATGATGTAATCTGCCTCACCAATGGAATAAGACAGAAATGAGCATCACCTAATTAATTTTACTAAATAGGCTTTCTCAACATTGTCACTTCCATCCTGACTTATAAAGCAAAAGTTCCACCTCTCACAATAAACCTCCTTCTAACAAACGCTAAACATATGAATATACACAGAAACAGACTTAGCAACTTGTATTTGTGTATGTCAATCATGAAAATACCTACTAAAACATAACCAATGAAAGCAATAAGGAGGATGGTCCTAATCTGTATACAGTTAAAAAAAATGGTAAAAACAATCATTGTTCTACCATAGCACATCTCAGGATACCCAAACTTATATATTGCACTTAAAAAGTGAACATATGTACAGCAAATGAAAAGTGTTACATCTTTGTTTATGCACGTTTGCGAAAAAAATAAACTTAGATCTTTAGCTTGAGACCAAAAGAGAGATCTTGGGTATTACCAGGCTTGTAGCTTCCCTTGTGGACATAAAAGGCATGATAAGCAGCTGTGTTCTGCAATCTTAAATGTTGATACTGCCACTAGGGATTGTTATAGGTTAATGATTTATGCCACACTGGCAGAACTGCACCATTGCATTTTGTCTCCTGTTGGGGGAATATACTGTCTGAGCAGTAGGGATATGTCTATGTTCGCTCAGATGTGTTCTTTCTATAATCTGCACAGTATAATTAACAGCAATTCCCTCTCTCTTTACTTTTGTATTGGACTGTTACCTGTGTGTCTGGGCCTCTGCCATGCATTGCACTGATGATTCCTGATACCTGTCTTGTTCCATGCCTAGCTGTTCTATCAGCTTCTAGCATCAAGTGTGTATTTCTGACATCCTTTACTACTTGGGGCTTCTCACAAACTGAATGTTGCAAGTTAAGGTTACAGCTCTGAGAGTTCCAGCTCTTCTGCCCAGTTGTAGCTGAAGAGTTACATCTCTTCAGTTAAACAAGCTGTGTCTGCTTCTTGTATTCAACATCAGTTTGTAAAGTGGCTGTAATCCATTAAGGTATGTTAAGTTCTAGCTCTGCTTATCTGTTCATTCATTCCTGTCTATGCAAGCTCTGTTTGTTAAGTTGCTCGCTACCTATATGTGCTTGTAAAGTGTCTGCTCCCTGCCAAGCTTTAAATGTAGAGTGCTAGCTTACTTACCTACGTTCAAGCTTCAAGTCTAAAATGCCTGCTCCATACAGTATAATCTCACTCAACAAGCGTCAAGTCTAAAATGCCTGCTCCTTACAGTGTAAGCTCACTCAACAAGCGTCAAGTCTAAAATGCCTGCTCCTTACAGTGTAAGCTCACTCAACAGGCGTCAAGTCTAAAATGCCTGCTCCTTACAGTGTGAGCTCACTCAACAAGCGTCAAGTCTAAAATACCTGCTCCTTACAGTGTAAACTCACTCAACAAGCATCAAGTCTAAAATGCCTGCTCCTTACAGTGTAGGCTCACTCAACAAGCGTCAAGTCTAAAATGCCTGCTCCATACAGTATAAACTCACTCACTAGCGTCAAGTCTAAAATGCCTGCTCCTTACAGTGTAAGCTCACTCAACAAGCATCAAGTCTAAAATACCTGCTCCTTACAGTGTAAACTCACTCAACAAGCGTCAAGTCTAAAATGCCTGCTCCTTACAGTGTAAGCTCACTCAACAAGCGTCAAGTCTGAAATGCCTGCTCCTTACAGAGTAAGCTCACTCAACAAGCGTCAAGTCTAAAATGCCTGCTCCTTACAGTGTAGGCTCACTCAACAAGCGTCAAATCTAAAATGCCTGCTCCTTACAGTGTAAGCTCACTCAACAAGCATCAAGTCTAAAATGCCTGCTCCTTACAGTGTAAGCTCACTCAACAAGCATCAAGACTAAAATGCCTGCTCCTTACAGTGTAAGCTCACTCAACAAGCGTCAAGTCTAAAATGTGTATTCCCTGGGTAAGGCTTCAGTAATTTATTTTTATTTTTTACCTGAAGGAGGAAGTTGCTATTCAGTATTCTTTATGCACTATTCATAATTTAATTGACTTTGTCTAGCCCCAAGGTCTTTGAATTTTCACTAATTCTATGGTTTCTCATAACTCAAAGTAGCAAATTCCTCTAGTGGTATATAAACCACTCATACACTCATTATTCATAATGAATTAATTAAAATAGTATAGTGCTTTCAGTGCCAAAATAGTGCAATTAACTTGAGAAAGCAGCAATCCAAATACAAAACAATGAGGATGACATTTAGTTATTGCTTTATTTTGTTTTGAAATGTGCTTGAATGACAACCACTCTGGAAATACATTTTGTAAAAAATAATAATAATGATAATAAAAAAGCTATATATACCACTAGAGGATTTTGCTACTTTGAGTTATGGGAAACCATAGAATTAGTGAAAATTCAAAGACCTTGGGGCTAGAAAAAATCAATTAAATGTGTTCCTGACCACAGCTGCAATAAGTAAATCAAGCAGAGAAAAAGATGAAGAACTCAAAAATCTGATTCTTTTTACTGTGCTCTTGCCATGGCAACCTTATTTACTTCTACTCAAGAGTTTTCCACAGTGTATTTTATTTTATATATAAATTTCTTTAATGATTACATCATTCCTGGAGTGCTTAACCATCTCACTGCCCACCACCAAGCGAGTTTTAGAACACAGGATAGTAGTGAAAGTCCTTTAGTAAAACAGTATTAGCGTGACTGCCAGAGAGTTTAGTAAAAATGCTACAAACTTTTTTTGTTTGTTTTATAAGGTTTAATGAGTTTTGAGTAAAAAGGCATAAATTTTTATTTTAAGAACTTTGATTAAAGCAACAGTAATATACATTTGTTCATAACTATATCTGGCTATATTGAGATACAATATGGAGTTGGGAGTGCAGCTACCAATCGGCGAGATTACGAGTCTTGCGTTAGCCTTAAAAAGCAGCGTTGAGGGGTCCCAACGCTGCTTTTTAACGCCCACTGGTATTAAGAGTCAGGCAGGTACAGGTGTACTGCTCACTTTTTTCCGCGATTTTAGCATACCGCAAATCCCCTTACGTCAATTGCGTATCCTATCTTTTTAATGGGATTTGCCTAACGCCGGTATTACGATCGCCTGAAAAAGTGAGCGGTACAGCCTCTCCTGGCAAGACTCCTACCGCATTTAAAAGTCAGTAGTTAAGAGTTTTATGGGCTAACGCCGGAACATAAAGTTCTTAACTAAAGTGCTAAAAGTACACTAACACCCATAAACTACCTATTAACCCCTAAACCGAGCCCCCCCCCACATCGGAAACACTTAAAATGTTTAACCCCTAATCTGCTGACCGGACATCGCCGCCAATTTAATAAATGTATTAACCCCTAAACCGCCGCACTCCCGCCTCGCAAATACTAGTTAAATTGTATTAACCCCTAATCTGCCGTCCCTAACATCGTCGACACCTACCTACATTTATTAACCCCTAATCTTCCGACCCCAACGTCGCCGCTACTATATTAAATTTATTAACCCCTTAACCTAAGTCTAAACCTAAGTCTAACCCCCCCCTAAATTAAATATAATTTAAATTAAACGAAATAAATTTACCATTATTAAATAAATTAATCCTATTTAAAACTAAATACTTACCGATAAAATAAACCCTAAGCTAGCTACAATATAACTAATAATTACATTGTAGCTAGATTAGGATTTAAATTTATTTTACAGGCAACTTTGTATTTATTTTAACTAGGTAGAATAGTTATTAAATAGTTATTAACTATTTAATAACTACCTAGCTAAAATAAGTACACAAGTACCTGTAAAATAAACCCTAACCTAAGTTACAATTACACCTAACACTACACTATCATTAAATTATTTACCTAAACTACCTACAATTAATTACAATTAAATTAAATAAACTAAATTATTTTAAAAAAAACACTAAATTACAGAGAAAAAAAAGAATTACAAGAATATTAAACTAATTACACCTAATCTAATCCCCCTAATAAAATAAAAAGCCCCCCCAAAATAATAAAATTCCCTACCCTATACTAAATTACAAATAGCCGTTAAAAGGGCCTTTTGCGGGGCATTGCCCCAAAGTAATCAGCTCTTTCACCTGTAAAAAAAATACAATACCCCCCAACATTAAAACCCACCACCCACACACCCAACCCTACTCTAAAACCCACCCAATCCCCCCTTGAAAAAACCTAACACTACCCCCTTGAAGATCACCCTACCTTGATTGGAACAGCTAACAGAATGCGAGCTCAATCCTATTGGCTGATTACATCAGCCAATAGGATTTTACCTACCTTAATTCCACTTGGTTGATAGGATTCTATCAGCCAATCGGAATTCAAGGGACGCCATCTTGGATGACGTCACTTAAAGGACCAGTCATTCAGTCGTCGGCCGTCGGATGAAGAGGATGCTCCGCGTCGGATGTCTTGAAGATGGACCCGCTCCGCTCCGGAAGGATGAAGATAGAAGATGCCGCCTGGATGAAGCCTTCTGCCGGTCTAGAGGTCCTCTTCTGGCCGGATAGGATGAAGACTTCAGACCCTCTGGAGGACCACTTGTGCCCGGCTGGGTGAAGACGGCTCAAGGTAGGGTGATCTTCAAGGGGGTAGTGTTAGTTTTTTTTAAAGGGGATTGGGTGGGTTTTAGAGTAGGGTTGGGTGTGTGGGTGGTGTTTTTTTTTTTTAAATGTTGGGGGGGTATTGTATTTTTTTTTACAGGTGAAAGAGCTGATTACTTTGGGGCAATGCCCTGCAAAAGGCCCTTTTAAGGGCTATTTGTAATTTAGTATAGGGTAGAGAATTTTATTATTTTGGGGGGCTTTTTTATTTTATTAGGGGGATTAGATTAGGTGTAATTAGTTTAATATTCTTGTAATTCTTTTTTTTTTCTGTAATTGTGTTTCCCCCCCCCCCCCCCCCGTAATTTAGTTTATTTAATTGTAATTAATTGTAGGTAGTTTAGGTAATTAGTTTAATGATAGTGTAGTGTTAGGTGTAATTGTAACTTAGGTTAGGATTTATTTTACAGGTACATTTGTACTTATTTTAACTAGGAAGTTATTAAATAGTTAATAACTATTTAATAACTATTGTACGTAGTTAAAATAAATACAAAGTTGCCTGTAAAATAAAAATAAACCCTAAGCTAGATACAATGTAACTATTAGTTATATTGTAGCAGATTAGGGGTTAATAAATTTAATATAGTTGCCGCGACATGGGGGGGGGGGCAGATTAGGGGTTAATAAATATAATATAGGGCTCAGCGATGTTGGGGGCAGCAGATTAGGGGTTCATAAGTATAATGTAGGTGGCGGCGGTGTCCGGAGCGGCAGATTAGGGGTTAATAATATAATGTAGGTGTCAGCGATAGCGGGGGCGGCAGATTAGGGGTTAATAAGTGTAATATCAGGGGTGTTTAGACTAGACTTGTGCAGCTTCGAAAAATTTGTTTCGGTTCGGATTGATTCGGATCGATTTGAATTTCGGTTCGGATCTATTCGAATTCGGAAAAATTTGAATGAATTCGTTTCGGATTAATTCGAATTCTTTCGGATTCGGAAAAATTCGGTTAGATTCGGTTCGAATTGATTCGGAAATTCGGAATTTCGGTAAGTGTTAGGTGGGATGTGCTGTGTATTACAATAATATTATGTACTGTATATTAGGTTTAACCCATAGCAGAGTGATAAAACATAATATACTGTACAATACTAGTGTAATACACGGCCATCAGAATCTACCGAATACATCCGAATCGATTCGGATGTATTCGAATCGATTCGGATGTATTCGATTCGATTCTGATTTTTTCGGTAGATTCGGCAGTATTTTAATTCGGAAATTCGAATCGATCCGAAACGAATCGCACATGTCTAGTTTAGACTCGGGGTTCATGTTAGGGTGTTAGGTGCAGACATAAAATTAATTTCCCCATAGGAAACAATGGGGCTGCGTTAGGAGCTGAACGCTGCTTTTTTGCAGGTGCTAGGTTTTTTTTCAGCCGGCTCAGCCCTATTGTTTTCTATGGGGAAATCGTGCACGAGCACGTTTAGCCATCTTACCGCTGACTTAAGAAGCGCTGGTATTGAGGTGAGATGTGGAGCTAAATTTTGCTCTACGCTCACCTTTTTGCGGCTAACGCCAGGTTTAAAAAAACCTGTAATACCAGCGTCTTAAGAGAGCGGTGGAAAAGAAAGGCTCATTAGCAACGCACTCCTGTTAACGCAAAACTCGTAATCTAGGTGAATGAATGTACTTTATTTGTCAGCTTTAGCTCAACCCATATAGGGCTAGAATATAAGTTACATGCTAACGTTAGTGCACAAGCGATACAGAAATATTGTGCCCACGCTAACTTGTGCTCATATTACAAGTGGAAAGTAGGGCTATGCGATATGGGAAAAAACAAATATCACGATTTTCTTATGAAATATTGCAATTTTATTAAAATATTTTTAAACATACATTTTGCATTAAAAATGGCATTCAACTGTTCAAAATATTGGCTTGTTCCCTTTGCCATCTGTTATGTCTGTGCACACCTTAGGACAGCGTTATGTGCTGTGTCACAGATGTGTCACTTCTTGGTCCGACCCCCTGGAGAAATGCTGTTGCTGGGCTGGACTGGAGCATTTGTGTAACTGACATGATGTTAAGAAAACCATTTCAGACTTTTTTTTTTGTTTGTTTTGATTAAAAAAATTGTAGCCTCGTGCAATTTCGAAATTTGCATATCCTAATATCACTATTAATTGTATGTGATTAATAGCACCACTCTAGTGGAAAGTAAATGCAACGGCACAAGTGCAATCGAATTTAGCGTGCATCAGTGTAGCACGACTTAAGACCTCGTGTAAAGGGTTAGGGTTAAAATAAAAGTTGCACTAAATACAACATAAATACATTAAAATATTAAAATATATTGTTACACTCATATAAACACTAATAAAAATTATTCATATAAATAATAAAAACATTTTTTATAAGTGTTCAAAAGTATATGATATATGGACATGTATTTAATGGCCAATGGCTATAATATATGTACAGTGTCTAAATAATAATTCAATAATAATATTTAATAATGTGTTTTACTGTGTATTTACTGTAAATATTTCACATTCCAATGTTCTTCATAAACAGGAAAATTTTATTTTTATTATTAACCCCTTAGTGACCAGACAATTTTTCAATTCCTATACTCACACACATTTTCAACCTCTCCATCAGCACCAGTATATTTCCCTCATCTCTGAAACATGCACTTGACACACCTATCCTCAAAAAACCTTCCCTTGATCCAACCTCCCCATCCAACTACTGCCCTATTTCCCTCCTCCCTCTTGCCTCAAAGCATCTCGAAAAGCTAGTACATGCACGCCTATCCCATTTCATTACATTAAACTCCCTCCTTGACCCACTGCAATCTGGATTTTGTCTCCATCACTCTACAGAGACAGCAATCATTAAGGTTACCAACGACCTACTTACAGCAAAATCAAAAGGCCACTTCTCTCTGCTTTTCCTCCTTGATCTGTCCGCAGTCTTTTATACTGTTGACCACCCTCTTTTGCTCCAAAACCTCCAATCCTTCGGCATTTGTGACACAGCCCTCTCGTGGTTCTCTTACTACCTGTCAAACCGTACCTTTAGTGTAGCCTTCTCTGGGGCCTCCTCTGCCCCGTCACCACTTTCTGTCGGAGTACCTAAAGGCACTATCCTCGGTCCCTTTCTCTTCTCAATCTACACGTCATCACTAGGTTCCCTAATTAAGTCCCACAGTTTCCAATATCATTTGTATGCCGATGACACCCAAATCTACATCTCTGCACCAGACCTATCTCCTTCCTTGCTATCCCGTGTCACTAACTGTCTTTCTCACATCTCTTCCTGGATGTCCTCTCACTACCTCAAACTAAATCTCTCCAAAACTGAGCTCCTTATTTACCCCCATTCTTCAAAAATCTCCACCCCAATCTCTCTATAACTGCTTTTCATTGAAATCTATGAGAAGAATAAATTAGCGCAGTCGCAATATCCAAAGTCCTTTGGTAAGCGCGCATTGGGTTTAGCATGCTCAAAAAACTTTGACATTCAACTTGTACAACCCGCACTAACCTGCGTGTGCGGTGTTAACGCTTGAACACTTGTAATCTAGCACACCCCTTGTAATCTAGCCCGGAATCTGTTTAAGGTATTTTAAGATTTCCATCTGATTTTTTATTGAAATCTTTGCAAAAGAGTACAAGAATTCAACAGGCACTCAGAACATTTTACAAATAAAACATTCTCCATTAAACAAAATATATATACTCCACTTTATAAAATACATATCTAGTCATATTATACTGTAAAATCACTAAGCAGATCCAATCTAACGAATAGTGGATCACTAGCAATTGAGTGGCAGTATGGATTTGAAACTATATTTATTCTTATTAAGTGCCTAAATAATCTCAGGGTCAAAGTATATTTTTCCCATTAGAAGCTCATGGAAAGGTAGTTATCTAAGCAATTACATAGCGTATAACAATATTTTTCAAGGGGTAGGTGATAGAAATTGTGTCTTGCCACATTGTTAAATTAGGGGCATCCATTTTTTTCCAAATCCTAGGTATAAGTTGTTTGGCACAATTTACCATTAGACGTGTGAATAGTATAAAAAAATGATAACAAATCACAATTGGAAAAAAAACAACAAATAATTATCAAAAATTAAAGAAACATATGTGTGATTATATATCGCAACTGAGGACACACTGTGCAAGAACTGATTCCTTTAATTCTTTCTTGGGATCCAAACAGCACCTCAAGGAAACAAAGGGAGATAAATAGTGCAATCCGTTAGGTATTAACCAGATTTAAAAAAAACTTAAATTTCTCGTTACTCACATGATTCAGAGCTTTATCCGTGTTCAATCGTGTTAAGGCAATGTCATGTTTGGCCCATAACCAGCAACACCTCTGGTAAAAATATCAAATAAAATAACCCAAAGGATTTAAGCTAAACAATACCTTTCAATACCCTATTGTTTACCATGCCCTGGAGGAAAAATGGAAATATTCTGACGTTTCACCTAAGAAGGTTTTTTTAAGGATATGTTTAGGTTTATCGTACAGGATATTTAAATGTCCTGCTAATCTACTATTGTTACCCTTCTATGGTATATTCCTTCAATCCAAGCTACTGAAGAGTTTGGCACTCTGCTATTGTAATTTCCAGGGAGCATGATATTCCATTTCCAGTTCACGTGACTATAATACGTCACTTCTGGGGTTTTTAAACTGTCATTTCCTGTAAGTCGAAATACGTCATATTTGTAGCTCTAACAATTACTCGAACTGTTGCCATGTTTGTAGTCCATATATTGGAATATCAATTAAAGTGCCATAATACCCAAATGTTGAAACACTTGAAAGTGATGCAGCATAGCTATAAAAAGCTGACTAGAAAATATCACCTGAATATCTCAAAGTAAAAAAGAAAGATATTTTATCTCAAAAGTTCCTCAGTAGCCACATCCCATTGTAAAGGACTTCTAAGCAGCAAATCAGTATGTCTGTCCCGGGACAGCTAAGGGGTTGAACCTTGTGCACTCTCATGTTATTTCCCTATTCAGTTTAAAGGAAGTTTACTATTAAATCTCATGAGAGTTAAGTCAAATCTCATGAGATCACAGTAAAAGAGTTCATGACCTCAGCACTACTGATGCCGATTGGACGCAGTTCATTTCTTCATTTTTTTTTTACCTGCATCTGAGCAGCAGCTGAGTTTAACTTTTTACACAGAACTTACTCTGCTTAGCTGAGGAAATTGTGAGGTAAAATATCTTCCTTTTTTACATAGAGATGCTCAGGTGATATTTTCCTGTCAGCTTTTTACAGTTATGCTGCATCCGTTTCAAGTGATTTAGCATATGAGTATTATGTCCCTTTAAGGATAATAACAGGTACATTTATACATAATATCTGCTGTATTAACACTATACTTAAAAAGAATTATAGGAATGTGTTCTTTAATTTGGTCATGCTTAACCCTACTATTATTTCAAACATATATACAAACGTATGAAATATTGAAATGTATCCCAAATAAAAAATCACACATCCCAATCGAAAAAACATATCAATAAAATTACATATTAATAAAAAATACACATTTATAAAAAATACACGTTTATAAAAAAAATCTAAGAAAATAATACAAAACAGGACAAATTAAATAGTTATACTGTCATATGTCAGGATAGGTTAAGTCCAGAGTTAGACCCAAATGCTAGAATGAGGTTTGTAAACACCCTAGCACTGTGAGTATATACCAGGAACTGACCCTGCGACAGCTACAGTAAAATACTCACTGAAATAAACTGGAAGTTGGTACAGCAGGGTCAGGAGAAGAAACTTCGTGTAGATTGGGTTAACCAAAAGAGTAATCAAGCAAGCAATATCCAGCAACGAGTAATCAGGCAGTTTGGGGTTAATCAGAAGGATTATCAAACAAGCAAAGTCCAGTTAACAAGTATCAGGCAGATAGAGGTTAAGCAGGTTGAAGTTAAACAAGCCAAGAAGTTCAAAAGGTACTCACAAGCCGGTTAAGTAGAACAAACAGGCACCGAGGAGAGGAGACGCCGGAATAAGAAGACCTTCTGACGTCAGCAGAAGGGGCCGGTGCGACACAGGGTTGCTAGGCAACCAAGGAAGCGTTACCGCGCCGACACAAGCAGGAAGGAGAAAGCGATCAGCAGCAGTGCGATCGCGACAGTGCCCCCTCCTCAAGGACCCCTCCGCGGAACACGAACAGGTTTTGAAGGATTCAGAGTGTGGAACTGTTTGATCAAAGCAGAGGCGCGGACATGAGAAGCAGGTTCCCAGGAACGTTCAGTGATGGGATATCCCTTCCAATGGACCAAATAATATAAACAGTTACCCCTCAATTTGGAATCAAGAATTTGACTGATCTCAAATTCTGAAGTACCATCCACAAGAAACGGAGAGGGAACTCTACATTTGGTGGAAAACCGGTTTGAAACTGCTGGTTTAAGAAGAGATACGTGAAATACAGGATGAATCTTCATGGTGTCCGGTAAAGCCACCCTGTAGGCAGTAGAACATACCTTGGAAACAATTCTAAATGGGCCAATGTATTTAGGACCCAATTTAGCACAAGGTTGTTTGAGTCAAATGAATCTCCTGGAAATCCAAACCTTGTCTCCAGCGCAAAATGAAGGTGCCTTACGGCGTTTGCGATCAGCAAATCCTTTATACTTTTGAGAAGAGAGGAGAAGAATTTATCGAATCTTCTTCCAGTGTTTACAGAGATTCTTCACAGTTCGATCTGCTCCAGGAACTCCAGAACCCCCAGAAAACATAGGAAAAGTTCTGGGCACAAATCCATAGGCTGCCTTGAAAGGAGAAGTCTGTAAAGAAGAATTGTAACAGGAATTGTAAGCAAGTTCTGCTAAAGGAAGAAGTTGAGACCAATTGGAGTGCTGATGATTAACATAGTGTCTGAGATAGGATTCAAGAGATTGGTTTACCCACTCAGTTTGACCATTGGATTGAGGATGATGAGCAGTAGAAAGTGATATGGTAACTCCAAACTGTTTGCATAGAGATTTCCAGAATCTTGAGACAAATTGAACTCCTCGATCAGAAACAATGTCCAACGGAAAACCATGTAATCTGGTGATATGGAGTATAAACAGTTCAGCGAGTTTCTGAGCAGATGGTAATCCAGGTAAAGGAACAAAATGAGCCACTTTGGAAAATCTGTCTACCACAACCCATATGGTCTTGTTTCCGGCAGAATTAGGAAGATCTGTAATAAAGTCCATGGAAACATGAGACCAGGGATAATATGGAACAGGCAGAGGTTGTAAGAGTCCAAGAGGTAAACAAGAAGACTGTTTATTAGAGGTACAGGAATGACAAGCTGCAACATAATCCTTGACATCTTTGACCATAGAAGGCCACCAGACATGTTGTTTGAGTTTCCACAAAGTATTACGTACTCCTGGATGTCCAGACAAAATATTATCATGACCCCACGAAGAAGTTTGAGGCGAAATTCTGCAGGTACAAACAAGATCCCAGGAGGTATGTTATAGGAGGAAGGAATAGAGGCTTGAGCAGACTGTAATGCTTGGAAAGGAAAAGTAGATAACTGAGCTATAACTTTAGCAGGACGGAGAATGGGTTCAGAATACAGTAATATAGA
Organism: Bombina bombina; assembly: GCF_027579735.1. NCBI lineage: Eukaryota > Metazoa > Chordata > Amphibia > Anura > Bombinatoridae > Bombina > Bombina bombina. The sequence goes on from NC_069502.1 coordinate 167,028,309, forward strand.
ATCAGAGGCCAGAAATTATATGGATAAAGCATCCGCTTTAGTGTTCTTAAAACCAGGAATATAAGAGAGGACAAAATTAAATCTGGAAAAGAACAGAGCCCATCGGGCTTGACGTGAGTTGAGACGTTTAGCAGTATGAAGATACAGAAGATTTTTATGATCCTATCCCGTGTCACTAACTAACTGTCTTTCTCACATCTCTTCCTGGATGTCCTCTCACTACCTCAAGCTAAATCTCTCCAAAACTGAGCTCATTATTTTCCCCCCTTCTTCCAAAATCTCCACCCCAATCTCTCTATAACTGCTTTTCATTGAAATCTATGAGAAGAATAAATTAGCGCAGTCGCGATATCCAAAGTCCTTTGGTAATCGCGCGTTGGGTTTAGCATGCTCAAAAAACTTTTACATTCAACTTGTACAACCCGCACTAACCTGCGTGTGCGGTGTTAACGCTTGAACACTTGTAATCTAGCACACCCCTTGTAATCTAGCCCGGAATCTGTTTAAGGTATTTTAAGATTTCCATCTGATTTTTTATTGAAATCTTTGCAAAAGAGTACAAGAATTCAACAGGCAGTCAGAACATTTTACAAATAAAACATTCTCCATTAAACAAAATACATATACTCCACTTTATAAAATACATATCTAGTCATATTATACTGTAAAATCACTAAGCAGATCCAATCTAACGAATAGTGGATCACTAGCAATTGAGTGGCAGTATGGATTTGAAACTATATTTATTCTTATTAAGTGCCTAAATAATCTCAGGGTCAAAGTTTATTTTTCCCATTAGAAGCTCATGGAAAGGTAGTTATCTAAGCAATTACATAGCGTATAACAATATTTTTCAAGGGGTAGGTGATAGATATTGTGTCTTGCCACATTGTTAAATTAGGGGCATCCATTTTTTTCCAAATCCTAGGTATAAGTTGTTTGGCACAATTTACCATTAGACGTGTGAATAGTATAAAAAAATTATAACAAATCACAATTGGAAAAAAAACAACAAATAATTATCAAAAATTAAAGAAACATATGTGTGATTATATATCGCAACTGAGGACACACTGTGCAAGAACTGATTCCTTTAATTCTTTCTTGGGATCCAAACAGCACCTCAAGGAAACAAAGGGAGATAAATAGTGCAATCCGTTAGGTATTAACCAGATAAAAAAAAAAAAAAATTCACGTTACTCACATGATTCAGAGCTTTATCCGTGTTCAATCGTGTTAAGGCAATGTCATGTTTGGCCCATAACCAGCAACACCTCTGGTAAAAATATCAAATAAAATAACCCAAAGGATTTAAGCTAAACAATACCTTTCAATACCCTATTGTTTACCATGCCCTGGAGGAAAAATGCAAATGTTCTGACGTTTCACCTAAGAAGGTTTTTTTAAGGATATGTTTAGGTTTATCGTACAGGATATTTAAATGTCCTGCTAATCTACAGGGAGTGCAGAATTATTAGGCAAATGAGTATTTTAACCACATCATCCTCTTCATGCATGTTGTCTTACTCCAAGCTGTATAGGCTCGAAAGCCTACTACCAATTAAGCATATTAGGTGATGTGCATCTCTGTAATGAGAAGGGGTGTGGTCTAATGACATCAACACCCTATATCAGGTGTGCATAATTATTAGGCAACTTCCTTTCCTTTGGCAAAATGGGTCAAAAGAAGGACTTGACAGGCTCAGAAAAGTCAAAAATAGTGAGATATCTTGCAGAGGGATGCAGCACTCTTAAAATTGCAAAGCTTCTGAAGCGTGATCATCGAACAATCAAGCGTTTCATTCAAAATAGTCAACAGGGTCGCAAGAAGCGTGTGGAAAAACCAAGGCGCAAAATAACTGCCCATGAACTGAGAAAAGTCAAGCGTGCAGCTGCCAAGATGCCACTTGCCACCAGTTTGGCCATATTTCAGAGCTGCAACATCACTGGAGTGCCCAAAAGCACAAGGTGTGCAATACTCAGAGACATGGCCAAGGTAAGAAAGGCTGAAAGACGACCACCACTGAACAAGATACACAAGCTGAAACGTCAAGACTGGGCCAAGAAATATCTCAAGACTGATTTTTCTAAGGTTTTATGGACTGATGAAATGAGAGTGAGTCTTGATGGGCCAGATGGATGGGCCTGTGGCTGGATTGGTAAAGGGCAGAGAGCTCCAGTCCGACTCAGACGCCAGCAAGGTGGAGGTGGAGTACTGGTTTGGGCTGGTATCATCAAAGATGAGCTTGTGGGGCCTTTTCGGGTTGAGGATGGAGTCAAGCTCAACTCCCAGTCCTACTGCCAGTTTCTGGAAGACGCCTTCTTCAAGCAGTGGTACAGGAAGAAGTCTGCATCCTTCAAGAAAAACATGATTTTCATGCAGGACAATGCTCCATCACACGCGTCCAAGTACTCCACAGCGTGGCTGGCAAGAAAGGGTATAAAAGAAGAAAATCTAATGACATGGCCTCCTTGTTCACCTGATCTGAACCCCATTGAGAACCTGTGGTCCATCATCAAATGTGAGATTTACAAGGAGGGAAAACAGTACACCTCTCTGAACATTGTCTGGGAGGCTATGTTGATGGCGAACAGATCAAAACACTGACAGAATCCATGTATGGCAGGCTTTTGAGTGTCCTTGCAAAGAAAGGTGGCTATATTGGTCACTGATTTGTTTTTGTTTTGTTTTTGAATGTCAGAAATGTATATTTGTGAATGTTGAGATGTTATATTGGTTTCACTGGTAAAAATAAATAATTGAAATGGGTATATATTTGTTTTTGTTAACTTGCCTAATAATTATGCACAGTAATAGTCACCTGCACACATAGATATCCCCCTAAAATAGCTATAACTAAAAACAAACTAAAAACTACTTCCAAAACTATTCAGCTTTGATATTAATGAGTTTTTTGGGTTCATTGAGAACATGGTTGTTGTTCAATAATAAAATTAATCCTCAAAAATACAACTTGCCTAATAATGCTGCACTCCCTGTACTATTGTTACCCTTCTATGGCATATTCCTTCAATCCAAGCTACTGAAGAGTTTGGCACTCTGCTATTGTAATTTCCAGGGAGCATGATATTCCATTTCCAGTTCACGTGACTGTAATACGTCACTTCTGGGGTTTTTAAACTGTCATTTCCTGTAAGTCAAAATACGTCCTATTTGTAGCTCTAACAATTACTCGAACTGTTGCCATGTTTGTAGTCCATATATTGGAATATCAATTAAAGGGCCATAATACCCAAATGTTGAAACACTTGAAAGTGATGCAGCATAGCTATAAAAAGCTGACTAGAAAATATCACCTGAATATCTCAAAGTAAAAAAGAAAGATATTTTACCTCAAAAGTTCCTCAGTAGCCACATCCCATTGTAAAGGACTTCTAAGCAGCAAATCAGTATGTCCGTCCCGGGACAGCTAAGGGGTTGAACCTTGTGCACTCTCATTTTATTTCCCTATTCAGTTTAAAGGAAGTTTACTATTAAATCTCATGAGAGTTAAGTCAAATCTCATGAGATCACAGTAAAAGAGTTCATGACCTCAGCACTACTGATGCCGATTGGCTGCAGTTCATTTCTTCATTTTTTTTTTACCTGCATCTGAGCAGCAGCTGAGTTTAACTTTTTACACAGAACTTACTCTGCTTAGCTGAGGAAATTGTGAGGTAAAATATCTTCCTTTTTTACATAGAGATGCTCAGGTGATATTTTCCTGTCAGCTTTTTACAGTTATACTGCATCAGTTTCAAGTGATTTAGCATATGAGTATTATGTCCCTTTAAGGATAATAACAGGTACATTTATACATAATATCTGCTGTATTAACACTATACTTAAAAAGAATTATAGGAATGTGTTCTTTAATTTGGTCATGCTTAACCCTACTATTATTTCAAACATATATACAAACGTATGAAATATTGAAATGTATCCCAAATAAAAAATCACACATCCCAATCGAAAAAACATATCAATAAAAATACATATTAATAAAAAATACACATTTATAAAAAATACATGTTTATAAAAAAAATCTAAGAAAATAATACAAAACAGGACAAATTAAATAGTTATACTGTCATATGTCAGGATAGGTTAAGTCCAGAGTTAGACCCAAATGCTAGATTGAGGTTTGTAAACACCCTAGCACTGTGAGTATATACCAGGACCTGACCCTGCGACAGCTACAGTAAAATACTCACTGAAATAAACTGGAAGTTGGTACAGCAGGGTCAGGAGAAGAAACTTCGTGTAGATTGGGTTAACCAAAAGAGTAATCAAGCAAGCAATATCCAGCAACGAGTAATCAGGCAGTTTGGGGTTAATCAGAAGGATTATCAAACAAGCAAAGTCCAGTTAACAGGTATCAGGCAGATAGAGGTTAAGCAGGTTGAAGTTAAACAAGCCAAGAAGTTCAAAAGGTACTCACAAGCCGGTTAAGTAGAACAAACAGGCACCGAGGAGAGGAGACGCCGGAATAAGAAGACCTTCTGACGTCAGCAGAAGGGGCCGGTGCGACACAGGGTTGCTAGGCAACCAAGGAAGCGTTACCGCGCCGACACAAGCAGGAAGGAGAAAGCGATCAGCAGCAGTGCGATCGCGACAGTGCCCCCTCCTCAAGGACCCCTCCGGGGAACACGAACAGGTTTTGAAGGATTCAGAGTGTGGAACTGTTTGATCAAAGCAGAGGCGCGGACATGAGAAGCAGGTTCCCAGGAACGTTCAGTGATGGGATATCCCTTCCAATGGACCAAATAATATAAACGGTTACCCCTCAATTTGGAATCAAGAATTTGACTGATCTCAAATTCTGAAGTACCATCCACAAGAAACGGAGAGGGAACTCTACATTTGGTGGAAAACCGGTTTGAAACTGCTGGTTTAAGAAGAGATACGTGAAATACAGGATGAATCTTCAGGGTGTCCGGTAAAGCCACCCTGTAGGCAGTAGAACATACCTTGGAAACAATTCTAAATGGGCCAATGTATTTAGGACCCAATTTAGCACAAGGTTGTTTGAGTCAAATGAATCTCGTGGAAATCCAAACCTTGTCTCCAGTGCGAAATGAAGGTGCCTTACGGCGTTTGCGATCAGCAAATCCTTTATACTTTTGAGAAGAGAGGAGAAGAATTTCTCGAATCTTCTTCCAGTGTTTACAGAGATTCTTCACAGTTCGATCTGCTCCAGGAACTCCAGAACCCCCAGAAAACATAGGAAAAGTTCTGGGCACAAATCCATAGGCTGCCTTGAAAGGAGAAGTCTGTAAAGAAGAATTGTAACAGGAATTGTAAGCAAGTTCTGCTAAAGGAAGAAGTTGAGACCAATTGGAGTGCTGATGATTAACATAGTGTCTGAGATAGGATTCAAGAGATTGGTTTACCCACTCAGTTTGACCATTGGATTGAGGATGATGAGCAGTAGAAAGTGATATGGTAACTCCAAACTGTTTGCATAGAGATTTCCAGAATCTTGAGACAAATTGAACTCCTCGATCAGAAACAATGTCCAACGGAAAACCATGTAATCTGGTGATATGGAGTATAAACAGTTCAGCGAGTTTCTGAGCAGATGGTAATCCAGGTAAAGGAGCAAAATGAGCCACTTTGGAAAATCTGTCTACCACAACCCATATGGTCTTGTTTCCGGCAGAATTAGGAAGATCTGTAATAAAGTCCATGGAAACATGAGACCAGGGATAATATGGAACAGGCAGAGGTTGTAAGAGTCCAAGAGGTAAACAAGAAGACTGTTTATTAGAGGTACAGGAATGACAAGCTGCAACATAATCCTTGACATCTTTGACCATAGAAGGCCACCAGACATGTTGTTTGAGTTTCCACAAAGTATTACGTACTCCTGGATGTCCAGACAAAATATTATCATGAGCCCAACGAAGAAGTTTGAGGCGAAATTCTGCAGGTACAAACAAGATCCCAGGAGGTATGTTATAGGAGGAAGGAATAGAGGCTTGAGCAGACTGTAATGCTTGGAAAGGAAAAGTAGATAACTGAGCTATAACTTTAGCAGGACGGAGAATGGGTTCAGAATACAGTAATGTAGAATCAGAGGCCAGAAATTGTCTGGATAAAGCATCCGCTTTAGTGTTCTTAAAACCAGGAATATAAGAGAGGACAAAATTAAATCTGGAAAAGAACAGAGCCCATCGGGCTTGACGTGAGTTGAGACGTTTAGCAGTATGAAGATACAGAAGATTTTTATGATCCGTGAGGATAAGAAATGGTTGAATCGTGCCTTCAAGCAGATGTCTCCATTCTTCCAAAGCCATCTTAATAGCTAACAGTTCCTTGTTACCGACGTCATAATTCAGTTCTGAAGTACTAAACTTTTTGGAGAAGAACCCCACAGGAAGAATTTTGCTAGTAACAGGATTTCGCTGAGATAGCACAGCCCTAGCAGCGATCAGAGAAGCATCCACTTCAAGGATGAATTGGAGACTCGGAACTGGATGACAAAGAATAGGAGCCGAAGTAAACGCAGACTTCAAAGATTCAAAAGCCTGTAAGGCTTTATCAGACCAATGCTTGCAATCCTGACCCTTCTTAGTAAGAGCTGTAAGGGGTGCCGAGATGTTAGCAAAGTCTTTTATAAATTTACGATAGTAATTGGCAAACCCCAGAAATCTCTGAAGAGATTTTAAGGAAGCTGGTCTAGGCCAATCTATAATAGCCGACAGTTTGTCAGAGTCCATCTTAAATCCAGACGGTGAAATGATGTAGCCCAAGAAATGAATAGATTCTTGATGAAAAGAGCACTTTTCAAGCTTGGCAAAGAGAGAGTTTTCACGTAATCTCTGGAGTACTAATTTAACATGATGAACGTGATCCTGTAAAGTCCGAGAATAAATCAAAATATCATCAAGATAGATAATGATGAATTGATTAAGATAGTCTCTGAATATTTCATTAACAAAATGTTGAAAAACTGCAGGGGCATTGCATAACCCAAAAGGCATAACTAAATATTCATAGTGCCCGAACCTAGTGTTGAATGCTGTTTTCCACTCGTCCCCTTTACGAATCCTGACCAAATTATATGCCCCACGAAGATCTAATTTGGTAAAGATGGAAGCACCCTGGAGACGATCAAATAATTCGGGAATGAGAGGAAGAGGATAACAATTCTTGATTGTAATCTGATTAAGAGCACGATAGTCAATGCAAGGACGAAGACCTCCATCTTTTTTTTCAACAAAGAAAAAACCTGCTCCTACCGGAGAGGAAGAAGGGCGAATAAAACCTCGGGCCAAATTATCCTTGATGTATTCTTCGAGTGAAATATTTTCTTGACGAGAAAGTTTGTATGTTTTACCCTTAGGAAGAGGTGCTCCAGGTAGTAGATCAATGGGACAATCAAAGGTCCGGTGTGGAGGTAATATTTCAGCATCTTTCTTAGAAAAGACATCACAAAAAGAATGATATTGGACAGGCAAGGAATCAGGAATGTCCAAAACTGCCACAACTGTATTAGAAGGTTTGGAAGTATTCTGAAGACACTGTTTAAAACAAGAAGATCCCCAAGTAACAAGTTCCCCTTTAGACCAGGAAAAAACTGGATCATGAAGTTGAAGCCAAGGAAGTCCCAAAATTAAAGGAAACTGAGGAGAAGATATGATGTCAAAACTAATGGTTTCCGAATGAAGTACTACTACAGACATGAAAAGTGGTATTGTCGAATATTGAATGATTCCCGAACCTAAGGGTTGACCACTGACAGTAGTGACCTTAATTACTTGGTTCTTGGAAAGCAAAGGAATCCAAAAAGTATTGACAAAATCCGCATCCATAAACATTCCTGCAGCTCCAGAATCGATGAGTGCTTGAGCCTGGAATTTGGTGTTGCCAAAACAGAAGGTGACTGGAACAAACAGCTTAGGATTGAGGGTAGAAATAGATCTTTGGCGTAACTCAGTCCCTCTTTCTGGAGTTAAGCCCTGGCTTTTACTGGACGGGTTGGACAATCTTTTAACATATGCCCTTTAATACCACAGTAAAGACATAGTCCAAGATTTCGCCTTCTGAGACGTTCAGCTTCAGATAACTTAATTGCTCCAACCTCCATGGGTTCACTTGATTCAGAGATAGATGTATTCGGAGCAGGAAGGTTTGGTGAACGAGACATAGGACGGAAAGTAGATTTGATAAAGGATCTTCTGTTACGGTCACGTTCATGGAGACGTTCAGAGTAACGAGCATCTAACTTGATACATAAATTGATGAGTTCTTCTAGAGAATCAGGAAGATCCCTATAAACCAGTTTGTCTTTTAAACGATCACAAAGACCTTTACGAAACGCTGCACGCAGGGCCCCATGATTCCACATAGTTTCGGCAGCTAAAGTCCGGAATTCTATAGCGTATTGTGCTACAGAAAGAGAACCCTGCCTCAAATCTAAAAGTCCTGCTTCGGCAGCCGCTGGACTTCCAGGTTTATGAAACACGGAAGAAAATATGGATACAAAAGAGTCAATATCGTGGAGCAAAGGATCATCCTTTTCCAACAGTGGAGAAACCCAAGCCAAGGCTTTACCCTTCATAAGAGAAATCAAAAAGGTGATCTTGGGGGAAGAGGAAACAAACATCTGAGAATTATTTCTGAAGTGAAGACGGCACTGATTTAGAAATCCTCGACAGTCTTCAGGATTGCCGTCATATTTATCCGGTAGCGGAATTCTGGGAATTAACTGTTCTGCAGGTTGTGGCGGATTAAATGCAGGGTTAGGACTGGCCGCAGGAACAACAGGTGTTGCAGAGACTTGTGAAGGTGGAGAGAGATTATGCAAAAGAGCAGTAATTTGATCCAATTTAGAATCCAGGGATTGCAGGTGTGCAGAGTGGGTTCCAAGAAGCTGTCCCTGTAGAGCCACAGCTCTGGATAACTCACCAGGGTCCATTATATGGCCCTGTTTGTAATGTCAGGATAGGTTAAGTCCAGAGTTAGACCCAAATGCTAGAATGAGGTTTGTAAACACCCTAGCACTGTGAGTATATACCAGGACCTGACCCTGCGAAAGCTACAGTAAAATACTCACTGAAATAAACTGGAAGTTGGTACAGCAGGGTCAGGAGAAGAAACTTCATGTAGATTGGGTTAACCAAAAGAGTAATCAAGCAAGCAATATCCAGCAACGTGTAATCAGGCAGGTAGGGGTTAACCAGTAGAGTAATCAAGCAAGCAATGTCCAGCAACGTGTAATCAGGCAGGTAGGGGTTAACCAGTAGAGTAATCAAGCAAGCAATGTCCAGCAACGTGTAATCAGGCAGATAAGGATTAACCAATAGTATTGTCAAACAAGCAATGTCCAGCAACGAGTAATCAGGCAGTTTAGGGGTTAATCAGTAGAATAGTGAAACAAGCAAAGTCCAGCAACGAGTAATCAGGCAATTTGGGGTTAATCAGTAGAATAGTGAAACAAGCAATGTCCAGCAACGAGTAATCAGGCAGTTTGAGGGTTAATCAGTAGAAATAGTGAAACAAGCAATGTCCAGCAACGAGTAATCAGGCAGTTTGGGGTTAATCAGTAGAATAGTGAAACAAGCAATGTCCAGAAACGAGTAATCAGGCAGTTTGAGGGTTAATCGGTAGAATAGTGAAACAAGCAATGTCCAGCAACGAGTAATCAGGGCATTGCAGCTATAGACTGGTTCCTAAAAAGTGAGAACAGCGTGCAACTGAAACACAAGCAATTCATATTGAACTGTATTGAATTTATACTGGAAAATAATTTTTTCTCTTTTAATGATGATATATACCTCCAGACACAGGGTACAGCTATGGGCACGAGGTTTGCTCCCAGCTATGCTAACTTATTTATGGGTAAGTGGGAACATGTATTTACCCAAGAGCATGAGCTGGGATCAAACCTCGTGCTGTTCAAAAGATATATTGATGATATACTAATAGTTTGGAAGGGGAGTGAGGAAAGCTTGTTGACCTTCTTTGAAGATATGAACCATAATGATCTAAACTTGAAATTCACCTATAGAATAAGTAGACAGCAAATAAAGTTTTTAGATTTGGACATTTTTATAGAACAGGGAGAATTAACAACTAAAAATCATTTCAAAACAATTGATGCGAATAATTATATCCCCACACATAGTTGTCACTTGAAAAAGTGGATAGACAACATCCCTAAGGGTCAATTCCTTAGGATCAGACGTAATTGTTCCAAACTTTCTGATTATGACACACAGGTTAAGATCTTAGAGGAAAGATTCTTAGAAAAGGGTTACGATCATGACATTCTGAAAAATGATATAATTAAAGTCAGGAATATGGATAGACAAAACATACTCTCTAGGGCCTAGATTTGGAGTTCGGCGGTAAAAGGGCTGTTAACGCTCCGCGGGCTTTTTTCTGGCCGCACCATAAATTTAACTCTGGTATCGAGAGTTAAAACAAATGCTGCGTTAGGCTCCAAAAAAGGAGCGTAGAGCATTTTTACCGCAAATGCAACTCTCGATACCAGAGTTGCTTACGGACGCGGCCGGCCTCAAAAACGTGCTCGTGCACGATTCCCCCATAGGAAACAATGGGGCTGTTTGAGCTGAAAAAAAACCTAACACCTGCAAAAAAGCAGCGTTCAGCTCCTAACGCAGCCCCATTGTTTCCTATGGGGAAACACTTCCTACGTCTGCACCTAACACTCTAACATGTACCCCGAGTCTAAACACCCCTAACCTTACACTTATTAACCCCTATTCTGCCGCCCCCGCTATCGCTGACTCCTGTATATTATTTTTAACCCCTAATCTGCCGCTCCGTAAACCGCCGCAACCTACGTTATCCCTATGTACCCCTAATCTGCTGCCCTAACATCGCCGACCCCTATGTTATATTTATTAACCCCTAATCTGCCCCCCACAACGTCGCCGACACCTACCTACACTTATTAACCCCTAATCTGCCGAGCGGACCTGAGCGCTACTATAATAAAGTTATTAACCCCTAATCCGCCTCACTAACCCTATCATAAATAGTATTAACCCCTAATCTGCCCTCCCTAACATCGCCGACACCTACCTTCAATTATTAACCCCTAAACTTCCGATCGGAGCTCACCGCTATTCTAATAAATGTATTAACCCCTAAAGCTAAGTCTAACCCTAACACTAACACCCCCCTAAGTTAAATATAATTTTTATCTAACGAAATAAATTAACTCTTATTAAATAACTTATTCCTATTTAAAGCTAAATACTTACCTGTAAAATAAACCCTAATATAGCTACAATATAAATTATAATTATATTATAGCTATTTTAGGATTAATATTTATTTTACAGGTAACTTTGTATTTATTTTAACCAGGTACAATAGCTATTAAATAGTTAAGAACTATTTAATAGTTACCTAGTTAAAATAATAACAAATTTACCTGTAAAATAAATCCTAACCTAAGATATAATTAAACCTAACACTACCCTATCAATAAAATAATTAAATAAACTACCTACAATTACCTACAATTAACCTAACACTACACTATCAATAAATTAATTAAACACAATTCCTACAAATAAATACAATTAAATAAACTAGCTAAAGTACAAAAAATAAAAAAGAACTAAGTTACAGAAAATAAAAAAATATTTACAAACATAAGAAAAATATTACAACAATTTTAAACTAATTACACCTACTCTAAGCCCCCTAATAAAATAACAAAGCCCCCCAAAATAAAAAATTCCCTACCCTATTCTAAATTAAAAAAGTTACAAGCTCTTTTACCTTACCAGCCCTGAACAGGGCCCTTTGCGGGGCATGCCCCAAGAATTTCAGCTCTTTTGCCTGTAAAAAAAAACATACAATACCCCCCCCCCAACATTACAACCCACCACCCACATACCCCTAATCTAACCCAAACCCCCCTTAAATAAACCTAACACTAATCCCCTGAAGATCTTCCTACCTTGTCTTCACCATCCAGGTATCACCGATCCGTCCTGGCTCCAAGATCTTCATCCAACCCAAGCGGGGGTTGGCGATCCATAATCCGGTGCTCCAAAGTCTTCCTCCTATCCGGCAAGAAGAGGACATCCGGACCGGCAAACATCTTCTCCAAGCGGCATCTTCGATCTTCTTCCATCCGGTGCGGAGCGGGTCCATCTTGAAGCAGGCGACGCGGATCCATCCTCTTCTTCCGATGTCTCCCGACTAATGACGGTTCCTTTAAGGGACGTCATCCAAGATGGCGTCCCTCGAATTCCGATTGGCTGATAGGATTCTATCAGCCAATCGGAATTAAGGTAGGAATTTTCTGATTGGCTGATGGAATCAGCCAATCAGAATCAAGTTCAATCCGATTGGCTGATCCAATCAGCCAATCAGATTGAGCTCGCATTCTATTGGCTGTTCCGATCAGCCAATAGAATGCGAGCTCAATCTGATTGGCTGATTGGATCAGCCAATCGGATTGAACTTGATTCTGATTGGCTGATTCCATCAGCCAATCATAAAATTCCTACCTTAATTCCGATTGGCTGATAGAATCCTATCAGCCAATCGGAATTCGAGGGACGCCATCTTGGATGACGTCCCTTAAAGGAACCGTCATTAGTCGGGAGACATCGGAAGAAGAGGATGGATCCGCGTCGCCTGCTTCAAGATGGACCCGCTCCGCACCGGATGGAAGAAGATCGAAGATGCCGCTTGGAGAAGATGTTTGCCGGTCCGGATGTCCTCTTCTTGCCGGATAGGAGGAAGACTTTGGAGCACCGGATTATGGATCGCCAACCCCCGCTTGGGTTGGATGAAGATCTTGGAGCCAGGACGGATCGGTGATACCTGGATGGTGAAGACAAGGTAGGAAGATCTTCAGGGGCTTAGTGTTAGGTTTATTTAAGGGGGGTTTGGGTTAGATTAGGGGTATGTGGGTGGTGGGTTGTAATGTTGGGGGGGGTATTGTATTTATTCTTTTACAGGCAAAAGAGCTGAAATTCTTGGGGCATGCCCCGCAAAGGGCCCTGTTCAGGGCTGGTAAGGTAAAAGAGCTTGTAACCTTTTTAATTTAGAATAGGGTAGGGAATTTTTTATTTTGGGGGGCTTTGTTATTTTATTAGGGGGCTTAGAGTAGGTGTAATTAGTTTAAAATTGTTGTAATATTTTTCTTATGTTTGTAAATATTTTTTTATTTTCTGTAACTTAGTTCTTTTTTATTTTTTGTACTTTAGCTAGTTTATTTAATTGCATTTATTTGTAGCAATTGTGTTTAATTAATTTATTGATAGTGTAGTGTTAGGTTAATTGTAGGTAATTGTAGGTAGTTTATTTAATTATTTTATTGATAGGGTAGTGTTAGGTTTAATTATAACTTAGGTTAGGATTTATTTTACAGGTAAATTTGTTATTATTTTAACTAGGTAACTATTAAATAGTTCTTAACTATTTAATAGCTATTGTACCTGGTTAAAATAATTACAAAGTTGCCTGTAAAATAAATATTAATCCTAAAATAGCTATAATATAATTATAATTTATATTGTAGCTATATTAGGATGTATTTTACAGGTAAGTATTTAGCTTTAAATAGGAATAAGTTATTTAATAAGAGTTAATTTATTTCGTTAGATAAAAATTATATTTAACTTAGGGGGGTGTTAGTGTTAGGGTTAGACTTAGCTTTAGGGGTTAATACATTTATTAGAATAGCGGTGAGCTCCGATCGGAAGTTTAGGGGTTAATAATTGAAGGTAGGTGTCGGCGATGTTAGGGAGGGCAGATTAGGGGTTAATACTATTTATGATAGGGTTAGTGAGGCGGATTAGGGGTTAATAACTTTATTATAGTAGCGCTCAGGTCCGCTCGGCAGATTAGGGGTTAATAAGTGTAGGCAGGTGTCGGCGACGTTGAGGGGGGCAGATTAGGGGTTAATAAATATAATATAGGGGTCGGCGGTGTTAGGGACAGCAGATTAGGGGTACATAGGGATAACGTAGGTGGCGGCGATTTGCGGTCGGAAGATTAGGGGTTAATTATTGTAAGTAGCTGGCGGCGACGTTGTGGGGGGCAGGTTAGGGGTGAATAAATATAATACAGGGGTCGGCGGGGTTAGGGGCAGCAGATTAGGGGTCGATAAATATAACGTAGGTGGCGGTCGGCAGATTAGGGATTAAAAATTTTAATCGAGTGGCGGCGGTGTGGGGGGACCTCGGTTTAGGGGTACATAGGTAGTTTATGGGTGTTAGTGTACTTTAGGGTACAGTAGTTAAGAGCTTTATAAACCGGCGTTAGCCAGAAAGCTCTTAACTCCTGCTATTTTCAGGCGGCTGGAATCTTGTCGTTAGAGCTCTAACGCTCACTGCAGAAACGACTCTAAATACCGGCGTTAGAAAGATCCCATTGAAAAGATAGGCTACGCAAATGGCGTAGGGGGATCTGCGGTATGGAAAAGTCGCGGCTGAAAAGTGAGCGTTAGACCCTTTAATCACTGACTCCAAATAAGAGCGGGCGCCCAAAACCAGCGTTAGGAGCCTCTAACGCTGGTTTTGACGGCTACCGCCGAACTCTAAATCTAGGCCTAGAAAAGCAAAAGCCAAAAACCAGACTGATGAAACCCTTACAGTACCTTTAATTACTAATTATAACTACCATCATAAACATCTAACCAAAATTTTGAACAAACACTGGCATCTGATAAAATCTGATCCAATTTTGGGAAACAGCATTTCAGATTACCCTAAAATTATTTACAGGAAAGCAACCAACATTAAAAATATCCTTGCACCCAGTGATTTTAAAAAGAAAATCATTAAGACTAAAGAGAAAGATTTGATGGGAAGAAAACTAAGGGGATACTATCCTTGCTATAGTTGTAAAGCTTGCCAACATAGCAGTAAATGTAAAGAATACACATCTTCCAATACAGGCAAGAAATATAATATAAAAGAAACCATTAGATGCAGTGACAAAGGCATCATATACTTAATCCAGTGCACATGTGGCAAACAATATTTAGGAGCGACCTCCAGAGTCTTACGCACAAGAATCAGAGAACACCTTAATCTTATCAAGAAAGGAGATCAAGAGACTAGGCTATATGAACATTTCAGGACAGTACACCATAATAACATCAATGATCTTAAATACTGGGGTATATGTAAGATTGCAAAACCTTGGAGAGGAGGAAATTTTGACCTTAGAAAAGAAGCTGAACTTATTTTTGAATTAAAAACATTGGCCTAGATTTAGAGTTCGGCGGTAGCCGTCAAAACCAGCGTTAGAGGCTCCTAACGCTGGTTTTGGCCGCCCGCTGGTATTTGGAGTCAGTGATTAAAGGGTCTAACGCTCACTTTACAGCCGCGACTTTTCCATACCGCAGATCCCCCTACGCCATTTGCGTAGCCTATCTTTTCAATGGGATCTTTCTAACGCTGGTATTTAGAGTCGTTTCTGCAGTGAGCGTTAGAGCTCTAACGACAAGATTCCAGCCGCCTGAAAAAAGCAGGAGTTAAGAGCTTTCTGGCTAACGCCGGTTCATAAAGCTCTTAACTACTGTACCCTAAACTACACTAACACCCATAAACTACCTATGTACCCCTAAACCGAGGTCCCCCCACATCGCCGCCACTCGATTAAAATTTTTAACCCCTAATCTGCCGACCGCCACCTACGTTATACTTATGTACCCCTAATCTGCTGCCCCTAACCCCGCCGACCCCTATATTATATTTATTAACCCCTAACTTGCCCCACACAACGTCGCCGCAAGCTACTTAAAATAATTAACCCCTAATCTTCCGACCCCAAATCGCCGCCACCTACGTTATCCCTATGTACCCCTAATCTTCTGCCCCTAACATCGCCGACCCCTATGTTATATTTATTAACCCCTAATCTGCCCCCCACAACGTCGCCGACACCTACCTACACTTATTAACCCCTAATCTGCCGAGCGGACCTGAGCGCTACTATAATAAAGTTATTAACCCCTAATCCGCCTCACTAACCCTATCATAAATAGTATTAACCCCTAATCTGCCCTCCCTAACATCGCCGACACCTACCTTCAATTATTAACCCCTAATCTGACGACCGGAGCTCACCGCTATTCTAATAAATGTATTAACCCCTAAAGCTAAGTCTAACCCTAACACTAACACCCCCCTAAGTTAAATATAATTTTTATCTAACGAAATAAATTAACTCTTATTAAATAAATGATTCCTATTTAAAGCTAAATACTTACCTGTAAAATAAATCCTAATATAGCTACAATATAAATTACATTTATATTATAGCTATTTTAGGATTAATATTTATTTTACAGGTAACTTTGTATTTATTTTAACCAGGTACAATAGCTATTAAATAGTTAAGAACTATTTAATAGTTACCTAGTTAAAATAATTACAAATTTACCTGTAAAATAAATCCTAACCTAAGATATAATTAAACCTAACACTACCCTATCAATAAAATAATTAAATAAACTACCTACAATTACCTACAATTAACCTAACACTACACTATCAATAAATTAATTAAACACAATTGCTACAAATAAATACAATTAAATAAACTATCTAAAGTACAAAAAATAAAAAAGAACTAAGTTACAGAAAATAAAAAAATATTTACAAACATAAGAAAAATATTACAACAATTTTAAACTAATTACACCTACTCTAAGCCCCCTAATAAAATAACAAAGACCCCCAAAATAAAAAATTCCCTACCCTATTCTAAAATACAAAAATTACAAGCTCTTTTACCTTACCAGCCCTGAACAGGGCCCTTTGCGGGGCATGCCCCAAGAATTTCAGCTCTTTTGCCTGTAAAAAAAAACATACAATACCCCCCCCCCAACATTACAACCCACCACCCACATACCCCTAATCTAACCCAAACCCCCCTTAAATAAACCTAACACTAAGCCCCTGATGATCTTCCTACCTTGTCTTCACCATGCCAGGTTCACCGATCCGTCCTGGCTCCAAGATCTTCATCCAACCCAAGCGGGGGTTGGCGATCCATAATCCGGTGCTCCAAAGTCTTCCTCCTATCCGGCAAGAAGAGGACATCCGGACCGGCAAACATCTTCTCCAAGCGGCATCTTCTATGTTCTTCCATCCGATGACGACCGGCTCCATCTTGAAGACCTCCAGCGCGGATCCATCCTCTTCTTCCGACGACTAGACGACGAATGACGGTTCCTTTAAGGGACGTCATCCAAGATGGCGTCCCTCGAATTCCGATTGGCTGATAGGATTCTATCAGCCAATCGGAATTAAGGTAGGAATTTTCTGATTGGCTGATGGAATCAGCCAATCAGAATCAAGTTCAATCCGATTGGCTGATCCAATCAGCCAATCAGATTGAGCTCGCATTCTATTGGCTGTTCCGATCAGCCAATAGAATGCGAGCTCAATCTGATTGGCTGATTGGATCAGCCAATCGGATTGAACTTGATTCTGATTGGCTGATTCCATCAGCCAATCAGAAAATTCCTACCTTAATTCCGATTGGCTGATAGAATCCTATCAGCCAATCGGAATTCGAGGGACGCCATCTTGGATGACGTCCCTTAAAGGAACCGTCATTCGTCGTCTAGTCGTCGGAAGAAGAGGATGGATCCGCGCTGGAGGTCTTCAAGATGGAGCCGGTCGTCATCGGATGGAAGAACATAGAAGATGCCGCTTGGAGAAGATGTTTGCCGGTCCGGATGTCCTCTTCTTGCCGGATAGGAGGAAGACTTTGGAGCACCGGATTATGGATCGCCAACCCCCGCTTGGGTTGGATGAAGATCTTGGAGCCAGGACGGATCGGTGAACCTGGCATGGTGAAGACAAGGTAGGAAGATCATCAGGGGCTTAGTGTTAGGTTTATTTAAGGGGGGTTTGGGTTAGATTAGGGGTATGTGGGTGGTGGGTTGTAATGTTGGGGGGGGGGTATTGTATGTTTTTTTTTACAGGCAAAAGAGCTGAAATTCTTGGGGCATGCCCCGCAAAGGGCCCTGTTCAGGGCTGGTAAGGTAAAAGAGCTTGTAATTTTTGTATTTTAGAATAGGGTAGGGAATTTTTTATTTTGGGGGTCTTTGTTATTTTATTAGGGGGCTTAGAGTAGGTGTAATTAGTTTAAAATTGTTGTAATATTTTTCTTATGTTTGTAAATATTTTTTTATTTTCTGTAACTTAGTTCTTTTTTATTTTTTGTACTTTAGATAGTTTATTTAATTGTATTTATTTGTAGCAATTGTGTTTAATTAATTTATTGATAGTGTAGTGTTAGGTTAATTGTAGGTAATTGTAGGTAGTTTATTTAATTATTTTATTGATAGGGTAGTGTTAGGTTTAATTATAACTTAGGTTAGGATTTATTTTACAGGTAAATTTGTAATTATTTTAACTAGGTAACTATTAAATAGTTCTTAACTATTTAATAGCTATTGTACCTGGTTAAAATAAATACAAAGTTACCTGTAAAATAAATATTAATCCTAAAATAGCTATAATATAAATGTAATTTATATTGTAGCTATATTAGGATTTATTTTACAGGTAAGTATTTAGCTTTAAATAGGAATCATTTATTTAATAAGAGTTAATTTATTTCGTTAGATAAAAATTATATTTAACTTAGGGGGGTGTTAGTGTTAGGGTTAGACTTAGCTTTAGGGGTTAATACATTTATTAGAATAGCGGTGAGCTCCGGTCGTCAGATTAGGGGTTAATAATTGAAGGTAGGTGTCGGCGATGTTAGGGAGGGCAGATTAGGGGTTAATACTATTTATGATAGGGTTAGTGAGGCGGATTAGGGGTTAATAACTTTATTATAGTAGCGCTCAGGTCCGGTCGGCAGATTAGGGGTTAATAAGTGTAGGTAGGTGTCGGCGACGTTGTGGGGGGCAGATTAGGGGTTAATAAATATAACATAGGGGTCGGCGATGTTAGGGCAGCAGATTAGGGGTACATAGGGATAACGTAGGTGGCGGCGGTTTACGGAGCGGCAGATTAGGGGTTAAAATTGTAATGCAGGGGTCAGCGATAGCGGGGGCGGCAGATTAGGGGTTAATAAGTGTAAGGTTAGGGGTGTTTAGACTCGGGGTACATGTTAGAGTGTTAGGTGCAGACGTAGGAAGTGTTTCCCCATAGGAAACAATGGGGCTGCGTTAGGAGCTGAACGCTGCTTTTTTGCAGGTGTTAGGTTTTTTTTCAGCTCAAACAGCCCCATTGTTTCCTATGGGAGAATCGTGCACGAGCACGTTTTTGAGGCCGGCCGCGTCCGTAAGCAACTCTGGTATCGAGAGTTGTATTTGCGGTAAAAATGCTCTACGCTCCTTTTTTGGAGCCTAACGCAGCATTTGTTTGAACTCTCGATACCAGAGTTAAATTTATGGTGCGGCCAGAAAAAAACCAGCGGAGCGTTAACAGCCCTTTTACCGCCAAACTCCAAATCTAGCCGATTATTTCCACAAGGATTGAATTCAGAGCTAGACTTAAATCCATTCATCCTAGACCGTTAATCCTGTAAATTTCCACATATACATATATACAAACCTAGTAACAATTTACATATATAAACCTAGTAATAACCTATATGAAATTATATTATATATATTGGAAACACTATCCATATATGTTTTACTATACATTTTACCATGCGACAACTGATTGACTTTTTATATAATAATACAATTGCGCTTCAGAAAAAATGGGCACATCTATACTTCAAAGGTATAACTATAAATAAGACATAACATATACACTAATATAATAAAATTATTGATATTCACAAATCATAGATATATATTTCCCAATATAATTAGTTTCTCGTAAACATACAATTTTAAAACTTCTTATTTAGGTACCATAAGATCAACTAGAAAGTATTAGCACATAGAGTTAATAACGGTTTAACAACAACATAGTTGTATAATTTTTAACTCACATACATTTATTGTGTATACTGAAAGTTTTTAACAGAGGTTCCGACAAATATAAATATAGAGGTTAGTTGCTATTAAAACAATCCATATTTGGACATTTCTCCAAACGTAAACATGAACAAAGATTTAACATATCATAAATCTTTTATGTGACATTCATAAGATTTCCAATAAGGGTTTAGAACCATAGATGATAGACATAGATAGACAAATATCACTAAGTTTATATTAAATCAATGCCTGATCTGATGTTTTAAAGAAAATAACCATATAGATTGTACATATTTATTTATTTGAGTAAGTAATGAATCAGTAAAAATAGGACTTCATGGCTTCATATTAAAATGAATTATTTTTAGACAATTGTTTTATGTGTAAATAACATAGAAAATAGCTTCACAAATTAGAAAATAAGAACTCAGGTAATCCACCTTTAAGAATATCCACCTTAAGTAAGGGATGGCCTTAAAGAAATTAACAATCAAACCAGGACCAATCACGGATGAACCACACATTTATAAAGGATCTCAAAATTAGTCTAAACCATCTTGATAAAGCCATGTTACATGGTGAAACGCGTTGATGGAGCTAGACTATTAATCACAAGGTGATAAGAAAGTATTATTTAAAAGGATTACAAAGGATTCGTGGGAACTATTTTGTCAACTTTTAAAGCACTCTGCGCAGAGTTTCATATCCTTAACCGGACCTACATTTGACACGCATTCTACGTCCTGACGTTACCAGCTGTTGGAAGCCGCTTTGGACACCTGTGCCGTACCCAGACGGAGGATTCAGCTCGAGACAAGGGCAGGTAGGCACTATAGAGGTGTAAGGGCACCACAGCGTGGAAGTCAGAGGTAACTTTTAAACTTTTAAGTATAACACTTTATTTTACACCCTTTGTATGAACTATTGGAATACCAGAACGGAACTTTAACGGAACTAATACAACATTATCCCTACATGTTGTTTCTAACACCAGTTAGTTCCCTATAACGGAACTTTAACACCAGTTGTTTTTTGCCATAACGGAACTTTGCCATATATTTAAAACAAACATATTGCAAAAACGGAACTTTTCATACCAACACATTGGAACTTATATTTTTACTGCACTCCCTTTTTGTGTCAGTACTACAAAGGTGGATTTATTCATATATGTAGCAACTACCCTACAATTCTCTAGATTTAGTTGCACTTATATTTTAATAGTTAATATCGTCAGGATTTTATTGCTATTTTTATTGATGATTTGTACCAACGTATGACCGGTCATATTAATATTTAATCATATATGTTTATATGTATGTTTTATCCAGATTAATATATCTTTTTAAATCTGGGATTAATAAATTTTATGCTTGCTAAACCTGTTTTTTAATAAATTTTATGCTTGCTAAACTTGTTTTTTATTACTGGATTCATTCTTAGATCAATAGCCATATTATATGATACGTCTATATAAGAATATTTAGATTCCAACTTATTAGTTCTGTATAACACATCCCTAACACACTTATTTATAAGGAATACTATACTACTGCCATAATTTTTTTTCCCGTAGCTGTTTAGCGCATACACACACCCCTTTACTCTTTGGGGTTAATCAGAAGGATTATCAAACAAGCAAAGTCCAGTTAACAGGTATCAGGCAGATAGAGGTTAAGCAGGTTTAAGTTAAACAAGCCAAGAAGTTCAAAAGGTACTCACAAGCCGGTTAAGTAGAACAAACAGGCACCGAGGAGAGGAGACGCCGGAATAAGAAGACCTTCTGACGTCAGCAGAAGGGGCCGGTGCGACACAGGGTTGCTAGGCAACCAAGGAAGCGTTACCGCGCCGACACAAGCAGGAAGGAGAAAGCGATCAGCAGCAGTGCGATCGCAACATCATATTTGAACTGGTTAAAGGAAATGACAGATTTCAAAATCACTATTCAGACCATTTGGTATCAAGCTGTCCAGATTAAAAATCCACTCAATTTCCAAACTCTTCAAAGTATTAACAGGATCTCCCCCTCTCCAATGGGAGTTACTTTAGTAGTACCAATAAAATCTACAGCTAGAGTTTTTTTGTCTTTTATTGTGGAGTGACAGTTCTGCTAGTCTCCTTTTTAGCAGACAAGTAGTATGCCCTATATACTGCATGCTACATGATCACTGTATTAAAGGGACAGTTTACTCAAAAATTGTCTCCCCTTTAATTTGTTCCCAATGATCCACTTTACCTGCTGGAGTGTATTAAATTGTTTACAAGTAGCTCCTTTACCCTTATATTGGCATTTGAAATTGTTGATTTAGCATGTGGTATCCCCACCTATTCTGAAAGTTTGTGGCCGCGCGTACCAGCTATAGATAAGCTTTGTAAACACAGCCAGCAGAAGAAATTACACTCCCAGTCGGATATAGCAGAGATAAGGTAATAAAATGTTGATTTTCCATTGTTCTCTCAAAGTACTGGTGATTGTTTTATGGACAGATATAAGATAAAGAAGCAGGTATATGTGCACAATGTGATACAGTAATGAGATCTGATTATACCTACAAGCTCAACCCATTTTATTAGGTTGTGGCTTCAAAACATAAATTCAGAGGTTTCAAATACACAAATAAACCTTAAAAAGCTACTTTTCATACATTTTTTACTCTGCAGTTGGTAAAAAAAGCAATTGTAAACACATTAAGGGAAAAACTATTTTACAGTATACTGTCCCTTTAAATAAATTACATTATTCATGTTACATGCAATCAATTGTTTGATATTATACCATTTAAAATGTATTACTGATTGTTCATTGTGTTTCCTTTTGTACTTCCCAACAGAAATAAACGGAAGAATTTTTTAGAGGAAACCGCCTCTTCAGAAAAAAGCATACCAGAAGAGGCAGGGGGAAAAACAAAAAGACAGATGAGGAGTCGATCACAAAACAGAACCTACAAGCAGGGACAGACCCCATACCGGAGACCGCCGAGCCCATTCTCGCAAATCAAGATGAAACAATGAGAATAATAAACCTCTCTGATAAAATCCTAACTATTCATCACAGTAATGTGCTCTCAAAAGGTCTATCATTTTGTCCTACGCCAACAATGGATAAATTTGACATAATCAAAGATCTTCAACTATTTCTGCGAAAACTAACACTGAAAAGGTTATACAACAAAACAACAGATCCTACGAATACAGAGGACTGGACCCAGGAAGAACAAAATTGCCTTGAAACTTTGGAAGAACTCTTAAAAGAAAATGAACCAGCTGAACAAAAACAGTGGAGAGAGAAAATGAAAAATAAATCTAAATATATGCCCAAATCACAAGACTGTCCCCAAATAGAAGTCTTTAATCAATTGGTATGCTCAAAAATAATGCAAATGGAGGAAACTCAGACCGAGAAAAATTTAACTAAACATGAACTGAAGGCCCTAGATGAAATGAAAAGATGGGATGATGTCATTATCAGAAACTCTGACAAGGGCGGAAACGTGGTAATTTGGCCAGTTAAACTATACCTCCAAGAAGCAGAAAAACAATTGAATGACAAAACCTGTTATCAAAAATTAAACTACAACCCAATACAAGAGCATTCACAGAAATATAATAAGCTCATTGATTTTGCTAAAAAACAAAAAATTATATCATCTAAAGAACATTCCTTCCTAAAAAATTCTGAACCTACGATACCAACCTTCTACCTGATTCCGAAAGTGCACAAAAACATCAAACAACCTCCGGGACGCCCAATTATTTCGGGAATAAACAGTTTAACAGAAAAGGCGAGTCAGTATGTCGACTTTAGATTGAGAGAATATTTACCCCAATTAAGCTCTTATGTACAAGACACTCGTGATGTCCTAAATCAACTACTCAATATTCAGGTTACTCCGTCCACTTGGTTAGTAACCGTGGATGTCGAGTCACTCTACACCTGTATTCAACACAATTTGGGCTTAGAAGCAACTGAATATTTTCTCAAAATGGGCTCTGAAGAAAATAATGAACATGACCAATTCATTCTTCAACTACTCAAGTTTGTCTTAACGCATAATACTTTTACATTCAATCATCAATTTTACCTACAGATCCGTGGAACAGCCATGGGGACCTCCTGCGCTCCCACATATGCCAATCTATTTTTAGGTTGGTGGGAGCACAGTGTAGTGTTTACAGATACCAATGATAGATTCCTAAAATACATACCCATGTGGCTGCGTTACATTGATGATGTGCTGTTCCTGTGGGAAGGCTCAAAAGAAGAACTTGATACATTCCTCCAAGTATTAAATAACAACAAGTTAAACATCAAATTAACACACGAAGCTGATCTAAAATCAATCACCTTTCTAGACCTTGTAATAACTAAAGACGAACAAGGAAATCTATGTACCGATGTCCATCGTAAGAAAACAGCAACAAACAGTCTACTACAAAGCACTAGTGCACATGCACCTAGCACCATAAGAGCTCTACCGATAGGAGAATTTCTGCGAATGCGCAGAAATTGCTCAAATGAAGAAAATTACAACCAAAGAGCTAAGGAATTAAAAGAAAGACTTATAACACGAGGGTACAGCAAACGGTCAATAAAGAAAGCAGAATACAGGGCACGATTGACAAAAAGGACCACATTACTCGAAACTAAACCTAAGAAGAGCGACAACAAAGTAAGATTTATAACCACTTACAACCCAAATTCCAGGATGATCACAAATACGATCAATGAACACTGGCACATCCTGAAATCAGACCCAATTCTGGGTAAAATATTAGAAGAAAGGGTACAAGTAGGATATAAAAGAGCTAAAAATCTGAAGGACTTGGTAAGTCCAAGCCACTTCCAAGGTCCAAAAACAAGAAATGCCCTCAAACCTGGTACATTCAAATGTGGGACTTGTAGTACCTGCAGCTTCATGTTAAAAATTGATACTGTCACAGACAGATTTGACAGGAAACATAAAATTAACAAACATATCAATTGCCATACTGAAGGGGTAATTTATGCCCTTAAATGTAAATGCAAGAAATATTACGTTGGAATGACGTCAAGAAAAATAAGAACCAGACTCCAAGAACATCTAAGGAACATTAAAAACGCAGACAAGGATCTCAAAGAAGGTAAAAAAATCACTTCAGTGGCCAGACACTTCCTCAAGCATCATCAATCTAAACAAAACGAACTGAAATGCTTCGGCCTACAGAAAATTTCTTTAGGTATTAGGGGAGGCGATCTGGAAACCAAATTACTTCAAGCTGAAACAAAGTGGATATTTTTACTGAATAGCGTTCAACCTTATGGTCTAAATGAACAAAACAATTACAGCTCTTTTCTTTAAGAAATAATACAAATCCAAAAAAAATTGGAAAGGTACAGACACTTCACCAAAGTTATACAAAAAATCTTACGTTAATGTCTTAAGAATTCAGTACAAGATTCGTGACAAAACTAAGATCATTAAACAAAAGGTTAAACCAATATTCACATTCTTTTATCTTTTACTTTTATAGATGCAGGAGATAACTATATATTTAACAAGTTGAATGTTAAGGAAAGCTATAACTAAAAACTATTCTTTAAGTAGTCTTGCTAAATAAGATGAATAACAATGTTTCCAGACATAGAGATCACCGTCAAAGCGAGAAGCCCTTATGTATATTACAAAATAGGGGCATTACAATAATACACAATTTCATTTTAAAGTATAATTATTTTTTATTTTTTATTCAAAAACATTCACGTTTCACGATCACCTAAGGGTGTACAGTTCTTCTATTTTTAAGCCACCTTAAATGTTCACTATTAAGGCAATTTCTCCACACACACAGAAATCACGAGTAAAATAATACTCCACAAACATTTATTTTTGTCACAGGGTACAATAAAAGACTTAGAACAATGACATCACTCACATTATTAACTCTAAAGAGAAATCACACAGTGAAAATTCCTGCACAAAATCCCACAATGGACCCATAAGATATAAGATGGTATTCACATATTTAAAGGACACTGCTTGTCTATTAACATGATTATAAGGGTTAGATTATAGTAGAAAACACTTCTCACAGTCACTACAAGTATTTTCTTTGAATTTTTTCAAACACTATGTAATAATGAAGCTAAAAACAATCCCAAAATGACTTCACTTCATGTCTGAAGAATGTTTTAACAAAAGCTAGATTTAGCTACCGCAAACTACTTAAGTAAAAATACAATATTTGACAGTAGCAGATTCCAATATGAATCCATTTTCAGGACATAGAAACAAGTAAATGCTATCAGAATCACTAGATCATCTATATGAGATTAATAGATAAGAGAACTTAAGATATTTTGATCATTATGTTGCTTTAGTACATCATAATTAAATAGTTACTAAGTCATTGCTGAAGGATAAACATATAAGAAATATACTTACAAATGTCTCCGAAATTCAGCTAAGAAAATAAGAAAGAATGGAGAAAGACAGATTATCGCTGAACGCATAAAACTACAATACCCAGAATACATGCAGACCACGTCAAACAGCACGCACGGTGGATTCTGCTTCCCATTGGATAGAACCAATTACCTACAGGGTTTAAAAATCGCAGACAAACAGTGCACTCGCGATAACCCTTTGAAAAAGCCGGAGTTTACGGCGAAACATGTTAGGGACTCAGGGAAATGGTGAGGAGTCTTAGCGAGCTCCTGTGTTTTAGTTGCTAGCTTCAATTAGTGCTATGTTTAAAACCATACAGGCTATCTATTAGGATATAGCCATTACTTTATGTATTAAAAGGAGAACCAGAACTCATATAATCAGACCGGCTTTTTTAGAGAGTGGCTGCTACCCAATTTGCAATTACCGCTGGGGAACCATACTGCCACTCCGGCAATTTAACTAACAACAAAAAGCCACTTCATTATTACAAAATAACATTAGCCGAGTCACAGGTATGACTATTTCAGGAGCTCTATAGTACCTTATTATTACCGGCAAATCAGACTATTACACCGGTGTTAAATAATATAATAATACGAGCGCTGAATCCTGATTCAATAGCCATACCGGACAGGCTAACAATACATGCGCTGCTTTCTAAATATTTAACCGTTACTGGGATGCTGACAGGCACTAACGGAGACTTAAGTTTAACAGCAAAGCGCCAAACAAAAATCATATAGATACCGGACGTTACCGGACAAGTGAACACAAAAGCCGAGTCTATAATTACATGCCACAAACATTACGAGGTCAAACAAAAACACATATGTGGGTAGTCAAACTTAGACAGTCCTATATTCATAGGGAATGCTAAGAAAATACTCTGTAAATTTAACTAAGAGGGTATAGATAACTATAAGGACTCATCGGGTGTCACAAAGAGTTTGAACAAGACTGTTAGAATATAACATAATTTAAACAGGAAAGTGTAATATTCCATCTATGTATTGTATCTAGATAAAGATTGACATAAGTTGAAAAAAAGTCTTGCTTGTGAAAAGACACGCACCTCAAGCAGTATCACATAGCAGCACCTTACTGGGCTAGAAATTTGAGTGTGTTAACTATAATGAAATTTACCAAATTATTCTAAATACATATATATTAGAGAAAAAGGTAGAAACCATAAACATCTCCCTGCCTAACATTAAGTATATATTTTTTTACCTCTGAAGAAATACATACTAAAAAGAAACGTACATTAAACGTTATCTTGCCTTTAGTGGCTGAATTCTGTGAATCAAACAAATTAGCTAAAGGGAGAAAAACTTTATTGTCAAATCCAATCTGTGGAGTACAACAATAAACCACGGTACAATATATAAAAAACTTGTATGTGTCCATCTCAAATACAGTAAATCTTTAAATCTCAAAATTAAAAAACAAGGGAAACGTGTAACACAATCTATTTTTGAATCTGGGTAATACTCCAATAAGAGAAAGTGTAACACATACATAAGGAGATACAACATAAAATAACATTCTGGGAAAACATTCATGTTTTGGACTCTGCCGCAGTGAGTGAGCACGTCTCTATGTGGCTTCGCTACATAGACGACGTGTTCTTACTGTGGCGAGGTACACAATCACAATTGAAGTCTTATGTTGAATCTCTGAACAATGAGACATTCAATTTAAAATTTACACTCACATATGACTCTTGCTCTATTAATTTTTTGGATGTAACAGTTATGTCCCATCAGGGTATTCTGACCACTAAAGTTTATCGTAAAAAAACCTCCACTAATAGCCTGTTAAGGGCTGATAGCTTTCACCCTAAACATCAAATAAAAGGGATACCAGTATCACAGTTTTTTAGGGCACGGAGGAATTGTACAACGGATGAGGAGTTTATGAAAGAATCACAGGAGCTGACTAAACGTTTTAAAGAGAGGGGGTATCCTAAAAAAATGATAAGTACAGCATACCAACGTCAATATAAACGAACACAGGAAGAAAGTATTTTCAATGTTAAAACTAAGAAATCTAATAAAAGACAGAGTGGACCAATAAGATTCATATCTAGATATAATGAAAGCTGGGAAGATTTGAGGAAAATTATGCGGAGATACTGGCACATTCTCCTGTCAGATACTAAATTAAGTGAAATTTTAACTCCAGAACCCTTAATGACCACAAGAAGGGCTCCTAATTTACGTGACAGTCTGGTCCATAGTCATTATGTTCGGCCACCATTGGAGGGAAACTGGCTGGACAGGAAGAGTATGGAACCAGGATGTTATCCATGCAAACAATGCAAAGCTTGCAACTATATAGAAAAAATACGTTTTTTTTCTGATAGGAAAGGCAAAGTGTACAAGATTCGATCTAAAATAACATGTAGGATGCAGGGCCTAGTATATTTAGCAAAATGTAATTGTCCCCAATACTATGTAGGGAAAACTACAAGGGCTCTACGTGATCGCACATTGGAACATGTAAGAGATATCGAACAAGATGTCATTACTTCAAGTGTGGCGAGACACTTTACAGAATATCATAACTCGTCTCCTAACTGTTTTAGACTAATAGGTTTTGATAAGGTCCACCTAGGTATTCGCGGTGGCAACATAGACAAAATCTTGCTACAGCGAGAATGTAAGTGGATTTTCAATTTGGGAACCCTTACGCCGTATGGTTTGAATGAAGAAAATAACCTTGGTCATTTTTTATAATGGTGTACAAATAATAATTATTTACTGAATACTGTTTAGAGTAGAAATAAATATATCTGTATGATAACATCTGGATCGGAGTCGCTGTCCCTGTGAGTGAGTATGCCTCTGCATTAAGCTTTTTACTATATTTGTGAAAAATAGTATCTTTATAGATACTTAATAAGTTCACTTAGCAATTATTATGTTGCTAGCAGTAAAAAGTTACAACAATATATTGAAACAAAGTGTCTTTTATTATAAAGAAATGTTTAATAACGATACTCATGAACAGGAACCAATATTCACCAGCTAATTTTCCGGAGGAAATGGCACCCAATATCCCTTTAAATGAGGAAGGCACCAAATACAAATATACAAATTGCCCGGATGAAGCCAAAGAATTGGTGAAACGTACGTCGGCTCTAACGGCTCAGTTTGATCTGAGCAAGAGTGAGGAGAACGCCCACAATAGCCTGGATCACTGTGAATAGCCAAGCAGTGTTTAGCTCCTATGGAAGGACTTTCTGTCAAGCAGCAAAAAAGCCAGTAGTAGAGTGTAGAGGGAGGAAGTATTGCTACGCCTACGTCACACGCCACGGCTTGTGTGTGCCGGGATCGACCGGCCTTCGGCTGTGGAACGTAGCGCCCTCCAGGATCACTTTTCTACAGAGAAGAAACAGCTTCTTACGGAAAGAAAATTTACAGGCGGATTACAAATTAAGTGGATATATATCTGATGACTGGTTCAGGGGATAACTTGCTATTTGAAGGACAGCTACTATACAGCATGAACGTTGGCCAACGATAAGTATAATTATGCTGAACTTTATCTCATGAACTTTATGATTCATCATTATTTGTAGTTTTGATTGCGAGTATTTCTCCTCAGTATTTTATGTTCTAATTATATTTCCTTTTCATCACTTTTTTGTTTCAATATACCATTGCATGATAATAGGGAGTATTAACCTGTTATATATGGTCTGCCTAAAATTAGTTTTGTTCACTGTGCACAGTAGATAGTTTTAAGAAATTGTAAACTATCGGTTATTAAGTAAAACATATTGGACTAAGAGTGCTGGTGTGAGATATCTTTATTTCCTTGTTTATATATATAAAATAACATTATGACGTATTCCAACCAAATAATTTAGATACGGAATACCACCCTTCCGACTATTAGATACATAAAACTTATTGTTCAACAGCCATAACTATAGATGGGTTATATAGGGATTAATCACTAAAGACCACCCACTCTTAGTAGATTTTAAGGACTTTGATATTGCTGTTAACAGTCAACCCAATAGACCCACGCATGACAACAGTCCTTTAAGACACCTTATATTCTCCATACCCACATTCTATATACTGACTCTGTAGACTATTCAGTACTGACAACATACTCAATAAGTCAGTTTTGTAGACATCACCTACTAAAGACCCCAGATTAACTACTTAAATAATCTCCTTTGTTGAATAAAACATAGCTTCTATTTCTAGCTAGTGTTTTTAATTATATGTAGTTTTCCGCTAATTTTAGCACTGTTTAATCAATAAACGTTAAGTTTTAATTTAGTGTAGTTTTTGTATACCTTGAGAAAATTATCATTTCAATCACTGATTAGTCTTTTTGTAATACGTGGTTAATTCCAGTTCATTCACATAGCTCACGAGTGCTATTCGTGTACAATTCCTAGTGGTTATTAATTTAACCACGTTCAGTCTTTCATGTTTCCTTTTGTATGTAGTGCTTTTCAATATTCTATAGTTCCAACCTGTATTCCCCTAATTCCCCTATAGTGTCTAATCCTAGAAGCCAGTGCCTGCATTGCTTGTAGAAATAGCAAAAGAAGGCAGCCATGGAATGTTCCATTGTGGATATTAAACATGGTGGATTTAATTATAGTGGATGGTGACTTGTAATGGGCAAATACCTGTGCCATAAAATCATTACCAAATCCAAATGTAGACATAATACGTTGGAGGAAACCCCAATTCAGCCTATCAAAGGCTTTTTCTGCATCCATAGAGAATAATATAGAAGGAATTGTTTTATGCTTAGCACTCCATCACATTTAAAATCTTAACAGTGTTGTCTCTGGCCTCTCTACAGGGTACACAACCTAATGATAGCATTAAATAAGAGATTAGGGTACTAATAAGGAGGCAAACATTTGATAACAATAAACAGTAATAAATTAAAGGGACAGAATACTATAAAATAGTTTTTTGTCCTTAATGTGTTTCAAATTACTTTTTGTTACCAGCTGCAGAGTATAAAATGTATGAGAATTTGTTTTTAAGGTTTATTTGTGTATATCAAATAGCTAATTTTCTGTATTGAAGCCACAACCTAATAAAATGGGTTGAGCTTGTAGGTAAAATCAGATCTCATTACTTTATCACATTGTGTACATATACCTGCTTCTTTATCTTATATCTGTCCATAAACCAATCACCAATATTTGGAAAGAACAATGAAAAATTAACATTTTATTACATAATCTCTTCTATACCCCACTGGGAGTATAACTTCTTCTGCTGGCTGTGTTTACACAGTTTATCTATGCTTGGCCTTAAAGGGACATGAAACTCAATTTATTTTCTTTCATGATTTTGGAAGAGCATACCATTTTAAACAACTTTCCCATGTACTTCTATGATCTCATTTGCTTCATTCTCTTGATATCCTTTGTTTAAAAGCATATCTAAATAGGCTCAGTAGCTGATGATTGGTGGTTGCACATAGATGTCTTGTGTGATTGGTTCACCCATGTGCATTGCTATTTCTTCAACAAAGGATTACTGAAAAATGAAGCAAATTAAATAATAGAAGTAAAATGGAATGGTTCTTAAAATTGTATTCTCTATCTGAATCATGAAATAAACTTTTTGGGTTTTATGTCCCTTTAAGGCCAAAAACTTTTAGGATAGATGGGGATACCACAGGCTAAGTCAACTATTTCAAATGCCAATATAAGGGTAATGGAAATACATGTAAACAATTTAATACACTCCAGAAGGTAAAGTGGATCATTGGGAACAAATTAAAGAGTAGAAATGTTTTGAGTAAACAGTTCCTTTAACTCCTTGGTGTTTAGCCTTAGCAAAGTTATGGAAAATGGTTTCCTAGAAAAAAAATTTTTTATTGAGGTAGCAATAACACTTTGGTACAAGCACATTAAACATGGTTACAAAAGGTATCACAAGAGATAACAGTAAATTAGGCACCACATCGAATTGAAATGATACATGACACACTAATTAGATAATATTTTTCTGCTCCTTTTTTTGTATCAAAGACTTTGTTGTGCCATCAATGTTATGTTAACCAGATCCACTGGTGGGACCATAGTCTTCAGAGCTCAAGGAGGACACATAGATTAATCTCAAATAGCAATAGTTAATATAGGTAAACACAGCAATTCTTTCTGTGGTAGGGCCCGAAGAGCATTCTTATATTTAACCAGAAGCTCTTCGGGCTGGGCAGAGACTACCAAACTCTGCCAAAAAAGGTGATGCGGAGGATAAATTGTTTAGCCCTTATTGCGCAATAGGGGTGGGGAGGCGGAAGAGAGACTAGGAACAATTTCTACTCCCTGCTGGTGTACATGGCAAATGAATAATCATTTAAACAATATCTTGGGTTATACAATCAAAATCTGAGAAATATGGTTAGGTAATCAGACATAAATCCACAATTAGAACCAAGCATAGAATACATAATGCCTAAAACTCATAATTATATACATACATGAGACATGTGGGAGAGAATACTGTTGCGACTCCCAAAGATACATCTGACCCTACTATTAGGAATACATGGGGGTACACTTAGACTTAGTTTGCTATAAACCACATTAGAGGGTAACTCAGTAGTATGGTGGCATTTCATATTAGTTTTATGATCGCCTATAGTCTAGCACTGTAGATAGGTTGAGATCGATCATTGCTGTGTAAGTAGAATAAAGTTTACATTTTTTTTTTTTTATTGAGGTAGCAATAACACTTTGGTACAAGCACATAAGACATGGTTACAAAAGGTATCACAAGAGATAACAGTAAAGTAGGCACCACATCGAATTTAAATGATACATGACACACTAATTAGATAATATTTTTCTGCTCATTTTTTGTATTTAAGACTTTGTCGTGCCATCAATGTTAACCAGATCCACTGGTGGGACCATAGTCTTTAGAGCTCAAGGAGGACACATAGATTAATCTCAAATAGCAATAGTTAACATCTGACAAAATAACTAGTAAAACTTTTGTATCAAAACAATCTGCAGATAACACTACAAATGCGTTAAAAGTACAGTAATAAAAATTCTGTAAACAGCAATATAGTAATATAGGTAAACACAGCAATTCTTTCTGTGGTAGGGCCCGAAGAGCATTCTTATATTTAACCAGAAGCTCTTCGGGCTGGGCAGAGACTACCAAACTCTGCCAAAAAAGGTGATGCAGAGAATAAATTGTTTATCCCTTACTGCACAATAGGGGTGGGGAGGCGGAAGAGAGACTATGAACAATTTCTACTCCCTGCTGGTGTACATGGCAAATGAATAATCATTTAAACAATATCTTGGGTTATACAATCAAAATCTGAGAAATATGGTTAGGTAATCAGATATAAATCCACAATTAGAACCAAGCATAGAATACATAATGCCTAAAGCTCATAATTATATACATACATAAGAGAGACATGTGGGAGAGAATACTGTTGCGACTCCCAAAGATACATCTAACCCTGCTATTAGGAATACATGGGGGTACACTTAGACAGACGGCTAGATTTAGAGTTTTGCGGCCAAAGGGGTGCGTTAGCTACGCGTGTTTTTTTTCCCCGGGACCTTTTAAATAACGCTGGTATTTAGAGTTCTCTGAAGGGCTAGGTTAGGCTCCAAAAAGGGAGTGTAGAGGCATATTTACCGCCACTTCAACTCTCAATACCAGCGTTGCTTACGGTAGCGGCTAGCTTGAAAAATGTGCTCATGCACGATTCCCCCATAGGAAACAATGGGGCAGTTTGGGATGAAAAAAAACCTAACACCTGCAAAAAAGCAGCGTTAAGCTCCCAACGCAGCCCCATTGATTCCTATGGGGAAACACTTTCTAAGTCTGCACCTAACACCCTAACATGTACCCCGAGTCTAAACACCCCTAATCTTACACTTATTAACCTCTAATCTGCCGCCCCGGTTATGGCTGACCCCTAATCTACCGCTCCGGACACCGCCGCAACCTACATTATACCTATGTACCCCTAATCTGCTGCCCACAACACCGCCGACCCCTATAGTATATTTATTAACCCCTAATCTGCCCCCGCAACTTTGCCGCTACCTTACATACACTTATTAACCCCTAAGCTGCCGACCGGACCTCGCCGCCACTATAATAAATGTATTAACCCCTAAACCGCCACACTCCCGCCTCAAAAACCCTATAATAAATAGTATTAACCCCTAATCTGCCCTCCCTAACTTCAAGTATTAACCCCTAATCTGACAACCGGACCTCGTCGCTACTCTAATAAATGTATTAACCCCTAAAGCTAAGTCTAACCCTAACACCCCCTAAGTTAAATATAATTTTAATCTAACAAAATAATTTAACTCTTATTAAATAAAGTATTCCTATTTAAAGCTAAATACTTACCTGTAAAATAAACCCTAATATAGCTACAATATAACGAATAATTACATTGTAGCTATTTTAGGATTTATATTTATTTTACAGGCAACTTTGTATTTATTTTAACTAGGTACAATAGCTATTAAATAGTTATTAACTATTTAATAGCTACCTAGTTAAAATAATTACAAAATTACCTGTAAAATAAATCCTAACATAAGTTACAATTAAACCTAACACTACACTATCAATAAATAAATTAAATCAATTAACTACAAGTACCTACAATTAAATAAACTGAACTAAATTACAAAAAAAAAAACACTAAATTACAAAAAATAAAAAAAGATTACAAGAATTTTAAGGTAATTGCACCTACTCTAAGCCCCCTAATAAAATAACAAAGCGGCCCAAAATAAAAAAATTCCCTACCCTAATCTAAATTAAAATAGTTAACAGCTCTATTACCTTGCCAACCCTTAAAAGGGCTTTTTGCGGGGCATGCCCCAAAGAAATCAGCGCTTTTGCCTGTAAAAAAAACACAATACTACCCCCCAACATTACAACCCACCACCCACATACCCCTACTCTAACCCAAACCCACCTTAAATAAACCTAACACTACCCCCCTGAAGATCTCCCTACCTTGAGTCGTCTTCACTCAGCCGAGCAGCGATGGACCAAAAGAAGACATCCGGAGCGGCAGAAGTCTTCATCCTATCCGGGCAGAAGAGGACATCCGGACCGGCAAACATCTTCATCCAAGCGGCATCTTCTATCTTCATCCATCCGATAGGATGAAGACTTCTGCCGCTCCGGATGTCGTCTTCTGGTCCATCGCTGCTCGGCTGAGTGAAGACGACTCAAGGTAGGGAGATCTTCAAGGGAGTAGTGTTAGGTTTATTTAAGGGGGGTTTGGGTTAGAGTAGGGGTATGTGGGTGGTGGGTTGTAATGTTGGGGGGTGGTATTGTGTTTTTTTTACAGGCAAAAGAGCTGATTTCTTTGGGGCATGCCCCACAAAAAGCCCTTTTAAGGGCTGGTAAGGTAATAGAGCTGTTAACTATTTTAATTTAGATTAGGGTAGGAATTTTTTTTATTTTGGGGGGCTTTGTTATTTTATTAGGGGGCTTAGAGTAGGTGTAATTAGCTTAAAATTCTTGTAATCTTTTTTTATTTTTTGTAATTTAGTGTTTGGTTTTTTTGTAATTTAGTTTAGTTTATTTAATTGTAGGTACTTGTAGTTAATTGATTTAATTTATTTATTGATAGTGTAGTGTTAGGTTTAATTGTAACTTAGGTTAGGATTTATTTTACAGGTAATTTTGTAATTATTTTAACTAGGTAGCTATTAAATAGTTAATAACTATTTAATAGCTATTGTACCTAGTTAAAATAAATACAAAGTTGCCTGTAAAATAAATATAAATCCTAAAATAGCTACAATATAATTATTAGTTATATTGTAGCTATATTAGGGTTTATTTTACAGGTAAGTATTTAGCTTTAAATAGGAATACTTTATTTAATAAGAGTTAATTTATTTTGTTAGAAAAAAAATTATATTTAATTTAGGGGGGTGTTAGGGTTAGACTTAGCTTTAGGGGTTTTAATACATTTATTAGAGTAGCGGTGAGGTCCGGTTGGCAGATTAGGGGTTAATACTTGAAGTTAGGTGTTGGCGATGTTAGGGAGGGCAGATTAGGGGTTAATACTATTTATTATAGGGTTTGCGAGGCGGGAGTGAGGTAGTTTAGGGGTTAATACATTTATTAGAGTAGCGGCAAGATCCGGTCGGCAGATTAGGGGTTAATAAGTGTAGGTAAGGTAGCAGCGACGTTGGGGGGGCAGTTTAGGGGTTAATAAATATTATGTAGGTGTCGGCGATGTTAGGGGCAGCAGATTAGGGGTACATAGGGATAATGTAGGTGGCGGCGGTGTGCGTTCAGCAGATTAGGGGTTAAAAAAATTTATTATAGTGGTGGCGATGTGGGGGGACCTCGGTTTAGGGGTACATAGGTAGTTTATGGGCATTAGTGTACTTTAGAGCACAGTAGTTAAGAGCTTTATAAACCGGTGTTAGCCCAGAAAGCTCTTAACTACTGACTTTTTCTGCGGCTGGAGTCTTGTCGGTAGAGGGTCTACTGCTCACTTCAGCCAAGACTCTAAATACCGGCGTTAGGAAGATCCCATTGAAAAGATAGGATACGCAAATGGCATAAGGGAATCTGCGGTATGGAAAAGTCGCGGCTTGGAAGTGAGCGTTAGACCCTTTCCTGACTGAATCTAAATACCAGCGTGCGGTAAAAAGCAGCGTTAGGACCCCTTAACACTGCTTTTGATGGCTAACGCAGAACTCTAAATCTAGGCGTTAGTTTGCTATAAACCACATTAGAGGGTAACTCAGTAGTATGATGGCATTTCATATTAGTTTTATGATCGCCTATAGTCTAGCACTGTAGATAGGTTGAGATCGATCATTGCTGTATAAGTAGAATAAAGTTTAAATGTAATCATCTCCACCATCAGGAAGAAGCAAGGAGAGGATCCGAACCAATCCCCCTGCCCCGGCCGCTGACAGAGTAAATTGGAAATAAACCCTGACCCTTACTAGAGCTATAATGATATGCATATACACAGTACCTTATTAAGGAAATATATAGAGTATGAACCATCCTTCGTAGCTGGGGCAATGAATTAAGTAGATAGACAACTACAATAACTGTTTCAACCATACAGTGCTGTAAAAGCAGGCATAGTGGTACGGATATAGAACATTGTACAGACACTCCACCAGAATATACAGCCATGACACATAATTTAAGACACCGCAAGGGCTGGGAGAGTGAACTAACATCTCTCCCACATGTATGTATCTAAAGCATGAAAAAAAGCTTGGCGTAAGACATGCCCCGAAACACTCAGAAAAAATGTAGTACAATTTATCTCTAAAATTTAAGAAAACATAATAGTATGCTATACCATATTGGGGGGATGGGAATATTTGGGAGAAGCTATCCTATGGGTAAAGTCTATAGACCAGTTAAGGTAGGTAAAATTAGAGATAGTTATGACTCTATGAGGACATCAGCAATATCAAACATCTTAACTCCAGTAGGACGGGGTAGCTTTAAACTAGTTAGAGGCTGTCTATATAATCCACCTAAGTTTTCTCCTTGCCTCAAGAAATAAAACTCCCCAAGGGCATAGAATTAATGGCAGGCTGCAAATAACATATCAATCTACAGCCTCACATTTGCACAATCAATGTTTACCCCACTCCAGACACTTCGAGGCTGTCTTGCCATATGGGCATTACCGCAAAGGAAGACCCTTTGTATAGAACTAGCTGCCAAGAGCCGCAATTAGTGCAGGGCCCCAAGTCCAACAGGGTATTGACATCTAGCTGCATCAATGAATGCAGCCAGGCTCTCTCCAATATTACTCCCCTCTTCTAAAACTCAGTCACTCCAGAAGGAAAGGAAACTGCAAAGCAGTACAGCTCAGCAAGCTGATCCAACCATATCTCTGAACTACCTTGTCCACTCTGAGGGCTGACAACCTGTTCTGTGTATCCGGGCAGCACAAGGACCTCGCCCGCAGCCTCTATCTCTCCTCGAACTGTCAGGTAGTCTGCACTCTGCTCCCGAGGGTCAGCCACATCCCCCATGGCAAAAGCGGGCAGAAAGCACCAGCCACCCCCGTTATTTGGAGTAGCTTCTGGAGGGCAAACATCTCCTGCTGAGGGTGGATTTTGACGACTGTTAGTCTGGATAGTGTCCCCGCATGCACCACTATCCGCATCCACTCCTTCACAGAACACATTATTTTTTCCCTCTGTATCCTGCGGTCTGATGGTTGAGAGGAGCTGATCTAATCTACTCATCAGCCTCTGATCATAGTCTACAAAGAGGGCCAGTATAGCCAAATGAAGATCCTCCATGCTCGTGACACATACGAAAGATCAAAGCTAAATAGGTGCTCGTTAAGAGGAGTGACATGTGCCACCATCAACTCCAACCCCGGGTCTTGCCTTTGTGCTTCTGTGGACGTTATATATGTTCCCTAGGGACAAGTGTTGTAGATTAGGGGCCTTTGATATAATATCCTGCGGTTCATGCGTGCTGCTTGCATAGGCCCCGTTGTGCTACAAAATCTGCCGCCCTTCCACGATATTGAGGCCTCATTACACAGTTACTTGAATTAGTGGCACACGGCTCTGAAATTAGGCTTATTTTGTACCTTGGAGTTAAGCAATAAATGATCGTTGGCTATTAGTGCACTATTAGTTCCACAACCTCTGATTAATCTGGTGCACAGGAGATCAGCACGGAGCTTCACTCTATTTCAGCCATCTTCTTCGCCAGCCAGCTCCGCCCCTCTTTGCTAGATATTTAGGTTCTCTCTGTTGAAAGAAGGTTGTGTCTTAAAGTCTCAATAATAAAAGGGGGTACAAACCTATGGCAAAATATCTGCTTTTGAGAGTAAGTAGAAATAAGTAACAATATACAAGGGAGGAGCCAGGCGGCAAGTCACGCTGAGGCATCCGTCTGGAGTTTCACTTGGCCTTGCATCTGTGGCAGAGGACGCCAATACTCGCACCAGGAAACCTGTGTGACTCCGGCAGGCAAGGAAAGGGGGTGAAGACCCACCCAGAGCTTCTATAAGTGCTATTGAATCGCTCTATTTTTGGCGGAGGAAGATCTGCAAGCTTTCTCCTGGGGGATGCTGCCAGAGTGTTATATTTACTCTTGAAGAGACCCAGCTCCCTTCCCACCGGTGCTGTGTGAGGGGGTCCAGCTATCCGTTCCTTGCAGTGGCCGAGTCTGCTGTCTAAGAGCCCGGAGAAGTTGCACTGAGGACTGGGTACAGATTTTTCATTTTATCATTGGCAACCTTCCCCCCTCCCACTGGTGCTGCGTGAGGGGGGAATTACACTAAGTATCCACTGGAAAAGCCGGCATACCTTAGAGAGGCACTTTCTTTAGCCTGGAGGGCTTAAGGCTACCTGAGTGGCGGTAAGCGGCTGGCAGATCACCCTCCAGCGGTTCATATTGTTTGTGGTATAAGTGAGCCTGATTATCCCCTCTGTTATCGCCTCCCTCTACCGTTATAAAGGTGCAAAGAGGACATGTTAAGCTCTTCTCCTCGATGGCGAGTGCAGACTAAATAGAGCTTTTTATATCAAAAGGAAAGTCAGAGATTTTTGTCTATAGCTCTGGGCTCAATTACAGCATTAAGGGCCCACCTTATAATTAAGAGCCGCAACGAAGTTCCCTGTAGGGCAACTGGGGCCGGCCTGCTAGCGTTGTGGGGCCTGTGGTTGAAAACCCCGCTAGGACCCAACAGGCCTCTTATGTTTGCATACTTTACTTGTTGTTCGAGGGAGAGATAACAGCCAATGCTACTACCTATTTTGGGATCAAGGCTTATGTGCATCATGGGTGTGTGCCCACCCTGCAGAGACGCTTTCCTGGCTTCATTAAGAAGTGAAGAGGACTCTCTCTTCCTCACATTTGAGGGGGGGGGCTCAAGTGATAGCTACCTATGTGCAAGGGGTCTGACCTAATAACTACTCCCGTATAGTTTCTTGGGTGTAGCTGGCTATCCAAGCTTGTCAGACTTATAAATAGATAACTCTATAATCTTTGCTAAAATCATTGTTATTATTTTGGGTCCAAGGTTTTTGAGCATGGTGGGTGTGTCCCCATCCTACAGAGATGCTTTCCTGGAATTTTTAACCTTTGAAGAAAACTCTCTCTTCCTCGCATCTGAGAGGGAACTTAAGCAATAGCTATTTATGTACAAGGGGTTTGACCTAATAATTATCCCCATATAGCTTCTTGGGTAAACCTGGTCATTTAAACTGGCCAAAACTATATATAGCTGAATCTATAATTTTTGCTAACATTATTGCTATTATTACATAAGTGAATGTACTGGGAAACGCTGCTCTAAATTGTGTTTTTTTTATTTGTATATATATATACCTATCTAGTTGCCTCTAGATCAAGGCCTATATTTGTGAAATTCCTAAATTTTCAAGATAAAGTTAAGATGTTACAGCTATTCCGTAAAAGTGCTCCTATTTTTTTAAGTGAGAGTAAAATACTATTATTCCAAGATTTCTCATTTGAAACATCTATGAAAAGGAAGGAGCTCTCCACAATTTGTGGAAGATCGATAAAGGCTGGCCTCTCGGCCACTGTAATATACCCGGCTAAACTCAAAGTGGAGTTGCATGGGCAAATGTATTTTTTTTTACTCTTTTTTTGATGCTGAGAAATTCTATAGTGCAAATTGTATTAGATAGTTCCTTGTCAAGGTTTTATCTACAGTATCTTGTAACCTTATATTGATCAATGGTGATCTCTCAAAATGTTTTTTTCTTCTTTGTGCAATGCAGCATGTTATTTGAAGGTAGCATTGGGTTTTATATTGGTTTATCCTGTTTTTTTGTTTTGGTTTTTCTCTTCCCCTCTCTTTTTCCCTATCTCGATTAATTTCCCAATACTGTCTTTAGGGTATATCTAAAGTTAAGAATTTGATTATAACTTCTTGGAATATTGGTGGTATCTCATCTCCAATAAAACGTAAAACGATTATTTCTCACCTGAGGAAACTTAACACAGATATTGCATTCCTTCAAGAAACTAATCTCAGTGCTGGAGAGTCCCTGAAACTAAGATCTTCCAGCGTAAAGGAGATTTTTGCTTCGCCAAGTGTAGGTAGGAAAAGAGGGGTGGCTATCCTATTGGGGAAGAAGTTGCCATATGAGGTAATCTCCATTTTCCAGGACCTTGAAAGTAGGTTTGTGATTTTAA
This sequence comes from Bombina bombina, assembly GCF_027579735.1. NCBI lineage: Eukaryota > Metazoa > Chordata > Amphibia > Anura > Bombinatoridae > Bombina > Bombina bombina. The sequence continues at coordinate 167,069,835 of NC_069502.1, forward strand.
AAATTAAACTTGTAAATTCTATATATACCCTTTGTAATATCTATGGTCGTAATAACTTTAATACAAGATTCTGGGAATCCCTGCAATCCAAACTACTCCAGCTGGGTGAAGGGAACTTAATTTTGGCTGGGGACTTTAACATGGCTCCACAGGTCCCTTTGGACGGATCCAGACAAGCCCTAAACCAAACTATAACAAAAAGAGATATCTTAGAGGCTAAAATGTTTAAAACGTTATTTAGAAACCTAGCACTCAGAGATATCTGGAGATTACAGAACCCAGACTCACGAGATTATACATGCAAGGCTACAAATTTTAACTCTCTTTCTAGAATCGATCTGTTTTTGGTTAATGACAGCTTATAAACGATTGGGGCAAAAGCCAGAATTACACCAATCTGTATTTCAGATCATGCCCTGATTATTTTAGAAAGTCTTTTAAATAAAACACTGTTTTCCTCATTGCGTTTCTTTTTCCCAAAATTTTTAGTTAATAACTCGAATTTTAAAAATTGGTTAAATACTAGGATGGCTGAATTTATTGCCTTGAATGCATTCTCGGTGGAGAAACCAATTACATTCTGGGAAGCCGCAAAGGTGGTGGTAAGGGGATATATTATAGCTTATATGGTAGAATTTAGGAGGAAGGCCGCTTTTAGAGAGAAGGAAGTATTAAGAGCACTTACTAATGCCTGCAACAGATATTTAAGACAGCCCACGTCTGAGAACTGTGGTAGATTTACCTCAGCTAAGGAAGAGAGAGACACTTATTTAATGCAATCAGCAGCCCAGGCGGATCTTAAGACAAAAGCTAAATTTTATCATCATGGCAACAAAGCGGGCAAACTGTTAGCTAAACTAGTGAAAAATACTCAAGGAAATTGCTTTATTGAATCAATTCAAGATAATGACACCCTATCTAAAACCCCGAGAGAAATTTTAGATGTTTTTTTTCAACTACTATAAAGATATATATTCCTTCAAAGACTACGGTAGCTCTGGAACAATTTTGGAATAATATCAGTCCCCCATCCCTGAGCAGTGACTCAATAGCTAGAATCAACTCTCCTATTACTGAACAAGAGATAATTCACTCTATTAAAGAATTGCGCTTGGATAAGGCACCCGGTTCCGATGCATCTTGGCTCCCATTATCACTCCGCATTAAAAAAAATCTTTTTAACTATTTTTATCTAGAGAATAATCCAATTCCTTTGAGCGTTGCTGCATTTCGTACAACTTTAATCCCTAAACAAGGGAAAGATCCATTGAAAAAGGAATCATATCGTCCTATTGCGCTGCTTAGACTATAAGCTACTCACTTCTATCTTAGCAAAGTGGCTCCAACGGGAAATAGGATGTATTATACATAAAGATCAAGCAGGTTTTTTATCTAAGCGCAATTCGGCATCTAAGATCAGAGAGGTTTTCGTGGTCTTAGATTATTATCACAATCATCAAAAAGAGACAAGGCAAGATTCTGTAGATTAACAAAAAGGTGTAGTCCCAGGTATGCGTGTCCGGTATAGGTTATGCAACAAAGTCACTGTAGTATGAATGTAGACATAACTATGCAGACACTCAGAATATATAAATACCAATAGCCGTGGTGTGGTGTGAACTTACCCCCCTCCTCCTCTCACCTACGAAGCGTCCGGTCCTGGGGGCAGGGTATGAAAATCCTCTAAGCGGTTAAACACAGTGTTCCGGTGGCAACTCCAGCCTGTCCGGTGAGAAACAAACTTACTGCGTCCGCTATTGGTCCCTGTGATCCCTCGTCAGACGTTCCTGGAGGGGGGGGGGTGTGAACCATCTATCCGTCCTTAGTGTAATCTCTCCCCCGATTGGTGCGGATGTATCCTCAGCTCAGTAGCTTACTCCTGATTGGAGGGGAATCAATCCAAGGCGAATCTCCTGGTAGGCTGTGATAGCTGCAGTGTCCGTTCAGCAGTGCGAGTATCAGGGATTGTAATGAGGAACAGTCTCCTCTCTCAGTGCTCACGCTGGTAGGTCATAGAAACAGCATGAAAGAAAGAACGCGGAGCACTGAGATAAGTAAAAAGTTCAATTTTATTTTGTCATTTAAAACAAAAAAGGCATAAAGGAGATAAAGGGTGCTATTCCTTGCAAAAGGGTTCAGTTCAAACAGCTGCTGACATGTTTCGGCATTCCGCCGTTATCAAAGCTGCTGAACTGTGTAGGGAATAGCCCTCTTTTAAAACACAAAAGCTGAACCCAATTGGGCAATAATGAGAGGGGGAGGATTTCTTGTTAACCCTTATTAACCTATTACAAATAGGATATATATAATATTACTTAATGAAACCAAAAAAGCAGGTATATGGATCCATGTAAATAATTACTCACACAATTTAAGTATACACTTGAAAGAATATATAAAAGAAACAGTAGTACCATTCTTGAATACATAAATAGTATCAATGTGGACCACATGAGTCATGTATTTGATTTCAGGTCTAGCATTTCACACATAGGTGTTATACCGTTACAAATGTAGTATTTAAGTAACCATCTTACAACTAACATTTAGAGTTCAGACTAAGAGATTAGTTCCCTAGCAAGGTAGCAGGTTATGCTCACTCTATATAGTACACATTCTTTTAGTATTTAAACTGGTTTTCAAGGACATTTTTTCAGGATGTACACACAGTGTTTATGGTCCACATTGATACTATTTATGTATTCAAGAATGGTACTACTGTTGTTTCTTTTATATATTCTTTCAAGTGTATACTTAAATTGTGTGAGTAATTATTTACATGGATCCATATACCTGCTTTTTTGGTTTCATTAAGTAATATTATATATATATATCCTATTTGTAATAGGTTAATAAGGGGTTAACAAGAAATCCTCCCCCTTTCATTATTGCCCAATTGGGTTCAGCTTTTGTGTTTTAAAAGAGGGCTATTCCCTACACAGTTCAGCAGCTTTGATAACGGCGGAATGCCGAAACATGTCAGCAGCTGTTTGAGCTGAACCCTTTTGCAAGGAATAGCACCCTTTATCTCCTTTATGCCTTTTTTGTTTTAAATGACAAAATAAAATTTAACTTTTTACTTTATCTCAGTGCTCCGCATTCTTTCTTTCATGAAGATTCTGTAGATTCCACAATTATCGCAATTGATGCTGAAAAAGCATTCAATTCTGTGCATTACTACCATCTTCTAGATACGCTCTCTCGTTTTGGTTTTAAAGATAATTTTCTGGTCTTTATTAAAAATTTGTACGAAAATTCTTCAACAAGTTTAAACGTTAATTATTTAGATTCTACTTCAATAAATCTTCAAAGAGGCACTCGACAGGGTTGTCCGCTCTCTCCCCTTCTATTTGACCTTGCCATCGAACCACTAGCTCTTAAGATAAGACAGCAAATAGATGGAATTAAGATTGGGACCGTAAAACAAAAAATAGCCTTGTATGCTGATGATGTACTTGTGTATTTTTTTAAACACTGGGTCTAATATTCCAAAACTTCTATCACTTATAAATACCTTTGGATCCTTTTCTGGCTATAAGATTAACACCTCCAAAACCGAACTGTTATGGATTAGAAAAAATAAACTTTCTCCACCTGAAATACCTTTTAAAACTGTCTATTCCTCATTCAAATATCTTGGAATTAATATTTCTTTAAATCCTCATGAAAAGTATAGACTGAATATTTCCCTGATTCTTATTAAAATAAAAGAATATTTGAAAAGCTGGCAAAATCTCCCATTAACCTTGTCAGGTCGTATAGCTTTGTTTAAAATGGTCTTGCTACTGAAAATCCTATATACCTTACAGAATGTCCCAGTCGTGTTAAATAGTAGTGATTTGAGGAGCCTGAATACTGCCCTACGATATTTTATTTGGAGAAGTAAAAGACCACAAATCTCTATTAATAAACTCTATCTACCCAGGAAATTTGGAGGATTAGCCCTTCCAAATCTAAATAAGTACAGCCTGGTTTTTCTATCACGTATTGTGATAGATTAGATCTTGAATAAAGATTATTTTACCAACAACAATCTTGAGATAAATATTCTTTATCCTTACCACCCAGTAGCTCTTATTCACTGTCCAGTAAGTACAATCCCAAAACAAGTGAAATTATTTAGCTCTGTATATACAGTAATTCAGGCTTGGAAAAAAACATAATTTATGCTTACCTGATAAATTTATTTCTCTTGTAGTGTGTTCAGTCCACGGGTCATCCATTACTTATGGGATATATTCTCCTTCCCAACAGGAAGTTGCAAGAGGATCACCCAAGCAGAGCTGCTATATAGCTCCTCCCCTCACATGTCATATCCAGTCATTCGACCGAAACAAGACGAGAAAGGAGAAACCATAGGGTGCAGTGGTGACTGGAGTTTTAATTAAAATTTAGAACTGCCTCAAAAAAAGACAGGGCGGGCCGTGGACTGAACACACTACAAGAGAAATAAATTTATCAGGTAAGCATAAATTATGTTTTCTCTTGTTAAGTGTGTTCAGTCCACGGGTCATCCATTACTTATGGGATACCAATACCAAAGCTAAAGTACACGGATGATGGGAGGGACAAGGCAGTAACTTTAAACAGAAGGAACCACTGCCTGCAGAACCTTTCTCCCAAAAACAGCCTCCGAAGAAGCAAAAGTGTCAAATTTGTAAAATTTTGAAAAGGTATGAAGTGAAGACCAAGTTGCAGCCTTGCAAATCTGTTCAACAGAGGCCTCATTCTTAAAGGCCCAGGTGGAAGCCACAGCTCTAGTGGAATGAGCTGTAATTCTTTCAGGGGGCTGCTGTCCAGCAGTCTCATAGGCTAAACGTATTATGCATACGAAGCCAAAAAGAGAGAGAGGTGGCCGAAGCCTTTTGACCTCTCCTCTGTCCAGAATAAACGACAAACAGAGAAGAAGTTTGCCGAAAATCTTTAGTTGCCTGTAAGTAGAACTTCAGGGCACGGACAACGTCCAGATTATGCAAAAGACGTTCCTTCTTTGAAGAAGGGTTAGGACATAATGATGGAACAACAATCTCCTGATTGATATTCCTATTAGAAACAACCTTAGGTAAAAACCCAGGTTTAGTACGCAGAACTACCTTGTCTGAATGAAAAATCAGATAAGGAGAATCACAATGTAAGGCAGATAACTCAGAGACTCTCCGAGCCGAAGAAATAGCCATCAAAAACAGAACTTTCCAAGATAAAAGCTCAATATCAATGGAATGAAGGGGTTCAAACGGAACACCCTGAAGAACTTTAAGAACCAAGTTTAAGCTCCACGGAGGAGCAACAGTTTTAAACACAGGCTTAATCCTAGCCAAAGCCTGACAAAAAGCCTGGACGTCTGGGTTCTCTGCCAGACGTTTGTGAAAAAAGAATAGACAGAGCAGAAATCTGTCCCTTTAACGAACTAGCGGATAAACCCTTTTCTAAACCCTCTTGCAGAAAAGACAATATCCTAGGAATCCTAACCTTACTCCATGAGTAACTCTTGGATTCACACCAATGTAAATATTTACGCCATATCTTATGGTAAATTTTTCTGGTAACCGGTTTCCGAGCCTGTATCAATGTATCAATAACCGACTCCGAGAAACCACGCTTTGATAGAATCAAGCGTTCAATCTCCATGCAGTCAGCCTCAGAGAAATTAGGCTTGGATGGTTGAAAGGACCCTGAATTAGAAGGTCCTGCCTCAGAGGCAGAGACTATGGTGGACAGGACGACATGTCCACTAGGTCTGCATACCAGGTCCTGCGTGGCCACGCAGGCGCTATCAGAATCACTGATGCTCTCTCCTGTTTGATCCTGGCAATCAGACGAGGCAGCAATGGAAACGGTGGAAACACATAAGCCATGTTGAAAACCCAAAGGGCTGCTAGTGCATCTATCAGCACTGCTCCCGGGTCCCTGGACCTGGATCCGTAACAAGGAAGCTTGGCGTTCTGTCGAGAAGCCATGAGATCCAGTTCCGGTTCGCCCCAACGAAGAATCAGTTGAGCAAATACCTCCGGGTGAAGTTCCCACTCCCCCGGGTGAAAGGTCTGGCGACTTAGAAAGTCCGCCTCCCAGTTCTCCACACCTGGGATGTAGATCGCTGACAGATGGCAAGAGTGAGACTCTGCCCAGCGAATTATCTTTGAGACTTCTAACATCGCTAGGGAACTCCTGGTTCCCCCTTGATGATTGATGTAAGCCACAGTCGTGATGTTGTCCGACTGAAATCTGATGAACCTCAGTGTTGCTAACTGAGGCCAAGCTAGAAGAGCATTGAATATTGCTCTTAATTCCAGAATGTTTATTGGAAGGAGTTTCTCCTCCTGAGTCCATGATCCCTGAGCCTTCAGGGAATTCCAGACTGCGCCCCAGCCTAGAAGGCTGGCATCTGTTGTTACAATCGTCCAATCTGGTCTGCGAAAAGTCATTCCCTTGGACAGATGAATCCGAGACAACCACTAGAGAAGAGAATCTCTGGCCTCCTGGTCCAGATTTAGTAAAGGGGACAGATCTGAATAATCCCCATTCCACTGACTCAGCATGCATAATTGCAGCGGTCTGAGATGCAGGCGCGCAAATGGCACTATGTCCATTGCCGCGACCATTAAGCCGATTACTTCCATGCACTGAGCTACTGATGGGCTTGGAATGGAATGAAGGACACGGCAAGCATTTAGGATTTTCGATAACCTGGACTCCGTCAGGTAAATCTTCATCTCTACAGAATCTATAAGAGTCCCTAGAAAGGGAACCCTTGTGAGTGGTAACAGAGAACTCTTTTCCATGTTCACCTTCCACCCATGCGACCTCAGAAATGCTAGAACTATCTCTGTATGAGACTTTGCAGTTTGAAAACTTGACGCTTGTATCAGAATGTCGTCTAGGTACGGAGCCACCGCTATGCCTCGCGGTCTTAGAACCGCCAGAAGCGAGCCCAGAACCTTTGTAAAAATTCTTGGGGCCGTAGCTAACCCGAAGGGAAGAGCTACAAACTGGTAATGCCTGTCTAGAAAGGCAAACCTTAGGTACCGATAATGATCTCTGTGAATCAGTATGTGAAGGTAGGCATCCTTTAAGTCCACTGTGGTCATGTACTGACCCTCTTGGATCATGGGTAGGATGGTTCGAATAGTTTCCATTTTGAATGATGGAACTCTTAGGAATTTGTTTAAGATTTTTAGGTCCAAGATTGGTCTGAAGGTTCCCTCTTTTTTGGGAACCACAAACAGATTTGAGTAAAATCCCTGCCCTTGTTCCATCCATGGAACTGGGTGGATCACCCCCATTACTAGGAGGTCTTGTACACAGCAAAGAAAGGCCTCTTTCTTTATTTGGTTTGCTGATAGCCTTGAAAGATGAAATCTCCCTTGTGGAGGAGAAGCATTGAAGTCCAGAAGGTATCCCTGAGATATAATCTCCAACGCCCAGGGATCCTGGACATCTCTTGCCCAAGCCTGGGCGAAGAGAGAAAGTCTGCCCCCCACGAGATCCGTTTCCGGATAGGGGGCCCTCTCTTCATGCTGTCTTAGGGGCAGAAGTAGGCTTTCAGGCCTGCTTACCCTTGTTCCAGGACTGGTTGCTTTTCCAACCCTGTCTGTAACGAACAGCAGTTCCTTCCTGTTTTGGAGCGGAGGAAGTTGATGCTGCTCCTGCCTTGAAATTACGAAAGGCACAAAAATTAGACTGTTTGGCCTTTGATTTGGCCCTGTCCTGAGGAAGGGTGTGACCCTTACCTCCAGTAATGTCAGCAATAATCTCCTTCAAACCGGGCCCGAATAAGGTTTGCCCTTTGAAAGGAATATTAAGCAATTTAGAAGTTACATCTGCTGACCAGGATTTAAGCCATAGCGCTCTGCGCGCCTGGATGGCGAATCCGGAGTTCTTAGCCGTTAGTTTGGTTAAATGCACAACGGCATCCGAAACAAATGCATTAGCTAGCTTAAGGGCTTTAAGCCTGTTCATAGTCTCATCCAATGGTGCTGTGCGAATAGCCTCTTCCAGAGACTCAAACCAGAATGCCGCTGCAGCAGTGACGGGCGCAATGCATACAAGGGGCTGTAATATAAAACCTTGTTGAACAAATATTTTCTTAAGGTAACCTTCTAATTTTTTGTCCATTGGATCTGAGAAAGCACAACTATACTCCACCGGGATAGTGGTACGCTTGGCTAAAGTACAAACTGCTCCCTCCACCTTAGGGACCGTCTGCCATAAGTCTCATGTGGTGGCGTCTATTGGGAACATCTTTCTAAATATCGGAGGAGGGGAAAAAGGCACACCGGGTTTATCCCACTCCTTGCTAATAATCTCTGTAAGCCTTTTAGGTATAGGAAAAACGTCAGTACACACCGGTACCGCATAGTATTTATCCAGCCTACATAATTTCTCTGGGATTGCAACCGTGTCGCAATCATTCAGAGCCGCTAATACCTCCCCTAGCAATACCCGGAGGTTCTCAAGCTTAAATTTAAAATTTGATATTTCTGAATCCGGTCTCCCTGGATCAGATCCGTCACCCAGAGAATGAAGCTCTCCGTCCTCATGTTCTGCAAATTGTGACGCACATGGCCCTCATATCATCAGCGTGCTCTGTCCTTAACCCAGAGCTATCGCGCTTGCCTCTTTTTTTTAAAAATATTTTATTTCAACATATATAATCAACAACACAAATTAAAAAAAAAAAAAGGAAAATACAACTTAAAATTCACATTAGATCAGAATCCAATTCCAACACATACCAATTGCATATAGTCATGCTAGGATTCTTATTACAGAAAAACAACAATTGAAATAATTTATAGAAATATCCTATCTTTAGTGGGGGGGAAGAGAGAAAAAAAAAAATATATATATCCTCTGGTTTCACTCCCTCCCAACCTCCTCCCCCCCGTCCTCCCCCAACCAAGCCCTTGGAAGATGACCAGCCAAAACTTGAACCTGCAGATAGCATGATTTCCTAAATGGTTTTACTAAGGTAACTTGTATTGCAGGAGGACAAGATAATATAAACATCCTCCACTGACTCAAAAACACTGCAAGTCGTTCATCTGGTGGATTTGATAAGTTATATTGTTCAAAAGTATATTGAGAGACTAATGCTCTCTTTAATTCTTTCAGGCTGGGAGCGGATTTAGCCTTCCAAGATCTTAAAATTAAGTTACGTCCCACCAAAATAATCGTATTAATTAATTTAGCTTGATATTGGACATTCTGTAGTTTTACCAAAAAAATTTTTTCCAATGGTTGGATGTCATAGTCCAATTTCAAAATTACCTTCATCCAATAAAATTTTTTTGCCCAAAACTGACCAATCTTCGGGCAAGCCCAGAAACAGTGTAATAAATCCGCGTTAGAAGCACTACATCGTGGGCAAAGTTTCCTAGTTTTATACCATCGAGATAATCTCTCCGGGGTATGATAAATCATTAATGATAATTTAATCTGGGATTCTTTCCAAGAGGTCAGGACCCAACTTTTATCTAGTATTTTGAAAGAATTCTCTATAATTTCTTTCTATATCTCTGGAAATATCTTACTCCATCTTCCCACAATATACCCTACTTGGTCATCTGAGGCTTTTTGATTAAATAATGAATAAAATGGTCTAATTGAATAGAACCCTATCCTATACATATTAATCCTGGCTTGTAACTCACCAAAAGCCCATTCTGACCCATACTTATGTTTTAATTCAGATATCAAATGTCTTAATTGTAAGTAGGCGTAAAAGTCTTTATTCACAAGGCCATATTGGTTACTTAGTTCCTGAAATGGAATTGGGTTAAGGTCCATATCTACTATTTGTCTAACATGGACAAGCCCCTTTATGGCCCAGTCCCTAAAGACTCTATTGGACAACCCTGGTGGGAAAGACGGATTACCAATAATTGGTAAAAATCCAGAGACGTAGGGAGACCGATCTAGTAACCCGCAGAGATTTTGCCATGCTAAAATTACATTTCTAAATGTAATTAATGAGAAAATTGTCGAGGGCAACACAGTAATTGGAGAATGCAAGATAGCGCCTAAACTAAAAGGGGCTATCACCGCAGTTTCCCATGCAGCCGCCGCCACTTGGTCTTGTTCTGTTAACCAGTCTACCGCAATTTTAGCTCTAGATGCCAGACTATATAACTGTATATTCGGAAGTTTAAGGCCTGCTGCTTCACTATTATTCATTAATCTGGCAACTGCAATATGAACCTTTGCACCTCTCCAAATAAATTTAGCACAGACCTTATTATATTTAATTATATCCGCCTTATGTATAGGAATTGGAATGTTTTGGATTAGATAAAACAGTTTTGGAAAGATAATGGTTTTTATTAGCGTAACTCTTGCTGTTAATGAAATAGGTAAATTCAACCAATCTTCCAATTTCTTTTTACAATCCAAAAAACTTTTAGCAAAATTCAGCTGATACCATTCCTCCGGATTGATACTAAGTTTAATTCCTAAATATGTTATTTGAGAGGTTTCTCTGAAAGGAAATTTATTATCTTGCTCCCTCTTATTGATCCATAACAGTTCGGATTTAGATACATTAATTTTGTAACCAGAAATGGCACCAAAAGTTTCAAACATATCCAACACAAGGGGCAAGGTCTTTTTAGTATTACTTAAACATAACAATATATCGTCAGCATACATTAATATTCTCAATTTCTGATCGCCTATCTGGATTCCATCCAGTTGTTGACGGAACCAGATCGCTAATGGTTCTAACGATAAGTTAAAAAGTAATGGGGGGGCGGAGCCATCAACCAACATGGATGGACGCTAAAAATTGGAGCTCTGTCTAAAAGTAATTTGAAGAGAATCACCATCGCTAGATAAGTACTCAAACACTGATGTAACTAACTCCTAATAGCTCCTGGATAGCTCCAGAACCTTTTCCAGCGTTTCTGCAGATCTGAGCACTCCCATTATTTCGGCAAGATCCGGATCAATAGCTGCACAGCCACGCGGCTTTTTTTTTGTTCTGAACATGGAGGAATCCTTTACTGCTCTACAATCCCTTCTTAGAAATTTAGAGGCTAAGATGGATTACTGTTTCGCCGACCTTACTACAGCATGTAGAGACATAGGCAGCTCTGATGTGATTACCGAACATGCGACACTACTACAGTGTAAGGAAGAACAAGATGCGCCATGTTCAGGCAGGTCAACTCCAGTCATCGCTACTCCGAAGGTGGTGACACCACGACCTCCACATTTGGCAATGAATGGACTTATGCGCAAAAGAGAACGAAGCCCACAGCCACTGAAAGATACACACACAGAGACTTTGATCTTTAGTCACGTACCCTGTGACATCAATCTTATAGAGAAAGTGAGTCCCAGTATTCCGGATCAAACATTGGATCCGCTCAATAGATTGGCTAAATGGGGTGCGCTGAACACTGAGGTGCCATGCTATTCTGACACGCAGCATACCCAAGCAGAGGCGCCTGTAGTAGTGCCCCGCGACATCAAGGGCCGGCACTTACCAAGCACTCCAGCTTTAGAGCTGTACTCAAATCGATCCCACGGCACGTCTGAAACATATGCTGCGAGAGACAAAAGTATTGGACTAATTATGGAACAGGCTGAGGCGACACATGCTTTTCCGGAAAGGAGATCACACGAGGTGACAAGGTTTGCTTCTATCTATTCCCTGGTCGGCATTAAGAGAAGGGGCAGACTAGATCCAAAAGCAGTCTGGGAGCTGCGATGTACTACTATTTTACCAGTGACCATGAAATCACAATGGAGACTTATCGGACAGGTAACTCTTAAGCTTAAACAGGCAGTGGGAGTCGGCTGAAGCTTTGGAGATCCCTGATGTCTGAGACAAAGTTTTTGAGACTCTCTTTCGTCAAACCCTTCATTTATTGTTCCATATCCACACCCCTACTATGTTGTGGACTTCCACTGTTAACATTGTTTTATTTGCCTGTTTCTAGCTGACTCTTATGTTTGTGGTTACATAAATACATTAATCACCCTTTATTGCCTAAACTCTTAGCATAGAAATAGTGTGTGAATTTTTTTTCTAATGTCTGCTATGGGTCAGATTGGACTGACAGAAACCTTCCTTTTTAGTTTTGAATGTTTACCAAAGGAAACTAGATGCTATCCTGGATGTCCCTGACACCCCAGTTTAATGTAGAGCTCATACACTATGCAAGAGTCCTCTCCTTCTACCAAAACAGCTTTTATGATGTTACCACATTGTTAGTATGTTTCTACTGTTTCTCGTTAATAATCTATCTGTGCATATATAGGCAGCCGCTATGAAAGTTATTTCTTGTTCTATATGTATGCTCATAGATTTTTTTTGCGTCTATGTATTGTTATAGCTTTGAAACTTCTGCCATTGCCTAAAATGTTTGCACAACTATTTGTGATTATATCCGGTACAAAAACAGAAGACTCTCTGCAATTAGCTTCACCTACTCACATATGACATGATATTGAACACTGCATATAGGCTGTAACCTTATTGTTAGTAGCCAGTAAACTGGGGCTCCTAAGTTAGGTAGATTTGCTCTATATTAATAAAATTTGCAATTAGATACGCAGCTCTAAGTGCAACTTACAATCAGGGATCTAGTTTTATCCTCCTACTGAAAATATGTCAAATACTGCTAGTTTTACACACAATATAAACTTTCTTTTCTTTTTTTTTTATTTTGGTTGTATCACTTGAAGCATCAGAATGCGCAATATTTGCAGTAGATTCTAAGTGTAACCTGATAGTCCCTTACAGGGTTTTAAAATGTCACCTTGCTTCATTATAGTTTTCATTCCCTGTCAGAATTCTATATTGATTGAATCTCATGTATTATGGTCTAATTTTTCTGTACTCCCTGTAACTAGTCATATGCTGGTTTTAAATATATACTACATTAGTAGAACTTTTTATTGCATTGAATTTCTACGCATTCCCTATATATATGCCACTGTTTAGGGTGACGCTATTGCACAGCAACATCAAGTAGAATTCATGCTACCATCAAAACTGTCTGTACTCCTATATTAACTGGTTACATAAGAGGTCTTATATATTGCAGAGTACCACATTAAGCAAAGCTGTTTGTGTTAGACACAGCTGTCTGCTATCTCATGCACTAGGTGCGCTCTGACAGGGCTGATCATGTTTGATGTTGAAATACAATCAGTCAAACAACAAGTTATTTTACACTATCATATCTACTAATTACTCTTTTCAGTCTAAGTCTACGCTGAGACTGACAAACTCTAAGTTTAAGAAAGGCACATTTAGATGTTGTTATTATTTGTATGTTTTATGTCTCTGCTATAGTTAAACTGCCTGTTGCATTGATTGATAAAGACATTGGAGATATATTGAGGGCTAAAACAAATTATTCTCTTTATTTTAGAAGCTGTATTTATTATTATTCTTATTATATATGGCTCCGTCCCCTCACCCTCTTTCCCCATGCGTATAGCGGTGCTTACCCGCTGAATATCCCCTTTCCCCCTATATATCTCGGCCCAAGAGTGGCTGATATCTATGCTAACTCTCCACAGGTTGATATTTTGGTTTTAGGTAAAATACTATTAGAATGTGGAGTTCATACGCTGATGTTATAATATAAAATGAAGTTCTATTTTATCTCGCCTAAGATACTGTCTATCTTCATAACTAGATTTGAAATGTATTTTTTTTTTCCTGCTGTATGTGTATATTGCTTTCTCAATAACACCTTTGGATAGACCATGTATTACTCTCTTTGTTGTAACTTTGGCCTTAGGGCGAGCTCTTGTTGTGATGATATATGTTTTAACTTCAATAAAAAAATTATTTTCAAAGAAAAAAAGTAATGGGGACAAAGGGCAACCTTGACGTGTGCCCCTGTGTAATACTAATCGTTGTGACAATTCGCCGTTAACAAGCAGCGATGAATTAGGTGTTGAATAAATTATGCGTACAAATTCATACACTTGTCCAGTCAGTCCAAACTGTTCTAGTGAAAAGAATAGATGTTTCCACGATATCCGGTCGAACGCCTTTTCAGCGTCTACCGTTAGTAGAGCTAGATCAACCATATCTTTATGCCCAGATGTTCTAAATTTGTTCCAGAAATAATCTAGTAGGGTCATGATTTTTCTTATATTTTTAGCCGGATTTCTCCTAATCATAAACCCTGCCTGGTTCTCATGAATTAATAGTCCTAAATGCGGACTCAATCTCTTCGCTAGAATCTTTGCGAGTAGTTTATAATCTGTATTTAAGACAGAAATAGGCCTATATGCATCAAGAAGTTCAGGATCTTTGTTTTTTTTGGAATCAAAGATACTGTCGCAGCGGCAAAATTTGTAGAACATTTATTATTCTTAAAAAAATAATAATTGAATAACTCTGCCAATGAGGGTACTATCTGCTGATGAAGGATCCTATAAAATTCTATAGGCAAACAGTCTGGCCCTGCTGCTTTATTAGTTTTAGCTGACTTAATAGCCAGACTGATCTCTTCTACCGTTATCAAACTGTTAATTTCTATTAATATTTCAGTTGGAATTTTAGGTATCTTAACTTTATCCCAAAAACTTTTCCTACTATCTATGTCATGATCTTCAGCACTATACAGTTTGGTGAAATAATCATAGAATACTTTAGTTATATCCTGATTATTGATAAATCTATCTTTATTAGATCTGATAGCCGTAATATTATTCCTGCGGGTATCCTTAGTTAACCTTGCCATAAATTTTGCTGATCTCCCTGCAAAACCACTATAAATACTTTTCTGTCTTTGTGATTCCAACGCGGATTTTTGTTTAGCATGAATATCATAGGCTGATTTAGCCTCCAAGTATTTCTGCCAATTACTATTTGACCGGGATTCTAAATATATTTTATATGCATTCTTAACCCGGTTAGATAATAGCAATTCCTGCTGGTTAGCCTTTCTTTTACGTTTACACATATAATTCTTGATTTCCCCTCGCAAAACAGCTTTAGCTGCTTCCCAAAAAAGTTCCGGTTTATCCTTAAAAGCACTATTCAGCCTATGATATTCCTGCCACTGTCTGCAAAGCCAGTTTTGGAAATGAGTATCATTAACCAAATATTTAGGGAAAAATATAGCATGGTTAGTAGACCTACTTAATCCGGATGAATTTAATGTCAGAGATATTACTGCATGATCGGAGATTACTATATCCCCTATCTCTGATTCCCACTCCAAACCACTCAATGCTACAGGGACTAAAAAAAAATCTATCCGTGACAAAGACTGTTGGCCTTTTGATAAACATGTAAAAGCTCTCAAGTCAGGATGCTGAAGGCGCCAGATATCTATCAGACCCAGTTGTCTACATATTTTCTTTAAAATATATGTTTTCCTGTCTCGTATATACCTGGGGGCATTACTGTCCCTATCCAACATCTGGTCTGATATTAAATTGAAATCCCCCGCTATTATCACATTTTGGCCCATAAATCTTTGCAAGTATTGTACCATTTTATTCCAGAATTCTTTATTGACTATGTTTGGTCCATATATGTTACACAGTACATAATGGGTATTTTTATGTGTTATCTCAATAATTATAAATCGGCCTTCCTGGTCAATATGTGTAGATTCTATTTTATATTCAAGTGTCTTATTAAAGAGGATTGCAACACCTCTTTTACGGGCATTATACGGTGCAGCTATTACTTCCCCAACCCATTTAGTGCGTAATTTCGGTATCTCCACCTCTTTCAGATGTAGCTCTTGAAGGAAAGCAATATCAGATTTTTGCTTTGCTAAATGATTAATTATTGCTTTTCTCTTTATTGGGGAGGTTATTCCCCCGATATTCCACGATGTTATTTTAAGTGGTACCCGCATAACCATTTAAGAGAAGCCATGACTGTTTCTGGAGGAAAAAGAGGGGGAAAAAAAAAAAGGGAGGCGGCGGAGGAAGAGGGGGGATCGGACAGGGATGGAGGACAAACCAGAAAGCCTCTGAGGAAGGGGAAAAAAAAAAAAAAAAAAAAAAAAGGGAAGGGAAGGGAAGAGGAGAAAAAAAAAAAAAAAAAAAAGGAGACCACTAAAGAGGTAAATTCTTTACCTATTCCCTTAAATACATCTTGGAAATAAAAATAATATACATAAACACACCAAAAACAAAAAATACATCCTATAACTAAAAATATTACGCAAATACCAATAAAATCAAAAAAGCAACAATAAAAGAAAACAAAAACCACCATAATTCTATTAACACTCAACTTAAGTTTCGTAACCTTGTAATCTCACTGTTACAGCCTTGTCAAACTCCCATTTCCTTACACAGAGATATTGCTTCTTTATTGTCATTTAAAGTATATGTATGACCATCTTTTGTCACTAAAAGTTTTGCTGGATATACCAGCCTGACATTACATTCAGCTTTTAAGAATCTTTCAAAAAAGGGAGACATTTCCCTTCTTTTAGCTGTAGTCTCAGCTGAATAGTCCTGAAAAAACAATAATTTATGGGACTGGATATTTAACACATTAAGTTTCCTATAGTATTTCAAATACAGCATTTTATCCTGGTAGTTCACGAACTTAAAGATGACTGGTCTAGGTTTGGGCAGTGATTTATTCTCTCTGGGACTTCCTATCCTGTGGGCTCTTTCAATTAAAAACGGAGTAGGTGGAGGTGGGATCAGAAGTGCCTGAGGCAGAGTGACAGAAGCAAAAAGTATTAAATCCTGAAACTCCACAGCTTCAGGGAGGCCAATCACCCGCAGATTATTCCGCCTTGATCTGTCCTCCAAATCCTCTAGTCGGGCTTGTAGCTGGGTGATGGTCTTACCCTGAACCGTGATAATTGACTCATGATTGCTTACTTTGTCTTCAACGTCAGACATCCTCGATTCCACCTCGTCTAATCTAAGTGTAAATTGTCTCACTTCCTCAGTTAAATTAGATATCTCTGTTTTAATTTCTTTCTTAATTATTTCAAGGTGGGGTGTCATCATTTTAACTACTTCTGTTGCCAGTTCTGTCATATTATTAACCATTAAGTTAGTTAATCCCCCCTCTTCAGAGGTATCAAGCGACATGTCAATGTTTTTGGCATTACCTTTCTTATCTTTTGTTTTAGGTGGCATTTTTGGTGAAATACCTTTCTGAGAGGATACAAATCTATCCATTCACCTTTGTGTATATATAGATACAAATGTGTGTTTTAAGCAATATAGCTCTATTTACTCAAGCCCCATTACCTCTGTAATAGAGGCTACACTTTCCTTCCCTGAAAATCCGTGTGTGTCATCTCTTAATTTATCATTTGGAAGTTGAGGTGGGAGAAAGTCAGATTCCTTTTTCTTTGGAACCCTGTAAAACTTCCATGTTTTATCACCTTCATCCTCCTCCAAATTCACAGCTGTGCCAACAAACATAGTTGTCTCTAAAACATCAGGGAACCCCTGAGCAAAGGGTTGTGATATGCTTTCTATCCTCTCATCTATTGCTTTTGCAGGAATTAATGGGTCCGGTGTTGACATTTGATAGAAATGATGACTCTGAGGAGTCAAAGGGTTTTTCATAGTTTCACCACTTTCATCCATGACTTCACAGTGCTTATCAAAAAAAAAAAAAAAAAGGAAAAAAAATAATAAAAAAAAATAAATAAATGTTTTTTATAAACTTTTGTGGAAGGGTCTCACTTAGACCTTATACTTTAACTGTGCAACCAACAAAAAATGTCAACCTAACTCGTTCAAGATATCTATACTTTAAAGATAATACCAATAATAGTAGATTTTTCTCCTAAACAGCTTATGAGCTTATGCCTATACTTATGCTTATACCTTTATCTCAACTTGGAAATTAAATATATAAGATTCTTAACTTGCAGAGATAAAAATACCCCCCCATTTCCACATACAGTCCCAGTAAACACAAAAAAGAGAAAATGTCTTTTTGGAGGCTCACCACCCTTGGTACTGCAACCTGGAGGCTTCTACTGTCCCTCTCCTCCACAATCGATCTAATGGAGTAAAAAAAAAAGAAAAAAGAGGAAAGCTCTTTTCGAAGGGTTTCTTATAGTCCAGCAGTATTTATAGTGTTCCTTATATCTGCCCTTCTGTCCTTATAGAACACTATGCAGAAATGGCTTGCTCCCGGGCTGGAACCTTAAAATCCTGCTGCTTTTGTGTCACACCTTACTCCCTCTTATCGCTTTTCCTCCTCAGGCAGGATTTGTTCACCCTAACAGCGGGCGATCTTTCCGGGTTGAATTTCCCCTCCTCCTCTCACCGAGGTCAGAGCTCACTATCAACACTCCCGCTGCCGGTGAGCTAACACATACCCTGATGGGTCAATATGGAGCCAGTGACAGCGCCTCCCTTTCAGCGCTTGCTCACCCGTGATAAGGGACGTTGCTCTTTCAGCCTCTACAGCAGCCCACCGTTCACTCTGTGTTTGTTTGTTCCCCGCGGACACTTCAGGTGGGGAAGAATATTGCTCAGGAGACCCAACACTGCTTCCAGGCGTACAGCACAGTTCGGGCTCACTTGCAATGGAGGTGTGTCTCCAGGTCTCTCCCGGATTGGCTCTCTCCACGGATGTTCACCGCACACCCCTCTTTCACCGACAAATCGGCTACTGGGAAAGTTCTGCTCACTGAGCTATATCGCGAGGTGTCTACTCACAATGCCTCTGTTCCTACAGCAAGGTACCAGTATCTGGAATAAGCAAGCGAGGATTGTTTCAGTTGTTTAAGTCCGCTTCTCTACAGCAGCCCACCGCTCACTCTGTGTTTGTTCCCAGCAGACACTTCAGGTGGGGGAGAATATTGCCCAGGAGACCAAACACCGCTTCCAGGCGTACAGCACAACTCGGGCTCACTTGCAATGAAGGTGTGTCTCCAGGTCTCTCCCGGATTGGCTCCCTCCACGGGTGTTCACAGCACACCTCTCTTTCACCGACAGATCGGCTAGTGGGAAAGTTCTGCTCACTGAGCTATATCGTAAGATATCTACTTACAATGTCTCTGTTCCTGCAACAAGGTACCAGTATCAGGAGTATCCCAATGAGGATTATTTGTTGTTTAAGTCAGATTCTCAGGGTTTTATTGTTTTTACAAGGCTTTTCCAGGCGGCGCGCTTTAGCGAAAAGAGCATTGCTATGCCGAATAAGGGACTTCTCCTCCGTATTCCGTGGAATCTTGTGCCGGTCTTAGTGTCTTACTACTGAGACAAGGCACCCTACGGCAGGCTGGAGTGTATCATTCCTCCTATGTTTGGAGAGACGTAGCGAGCGGCAGCTACCTGTCTGCTACCTGTTCACTCCGCCCCCAGCCAGAAGTCCCATCGCGCTTGCCTCTTAACTCAGGCAAATTAGATAATACTTCTTTCATAACATTAGCCATATCTTGTAAAGTGATTTGTAAGTGCCTTGATGTACTTGGCGCCACAATCTCATGCACCTCCTGAGCGGGAGGCGAAGGTACTGACACGTGAGGAGAGTTAGGCGGCATAACTTCCCCCTCGTTGTCTGGTGATAATTTCTTTACCGGTAAAGACAGACTTTTATTTAAAGTAACATCAATACAATTGGTACACATATTTCTATTGGGCTCCACATTGGCCTTTAAACATAATGAGCAAGCAAATTCATCTGTGTCAGACATGTTAAAACAGACTAGCAATGAAGCTATCAAGCTTGGAAATTTCTTTCAATAAGTTTACAAGCAATATAAAAAACGCTGCAGCGCGAGAGGCGGAGCTAGCCTGTGCCAAGATGGACGCAGGCTTCTAGAGCTCCGAAGTGAGGTCGGTTATTGAGGCAGCTAAAGGACAGGGAAAAGAGTCTTATGGCTTGGATCTAATAACCCATAACACCCGGACACCAACCGACAACTAGTGAACTGGCTGGAGAGCAAGACAGAGCTTTTACACACAGCCGACACGGAGCTGAACAGCCGACCATGTGGCCTCTGAGTTACCGCAACAAGGCTCCGGCTTAACTTATGTCTCCTCTTCTCAGCCCTGCTGCACGACAAAGGTCCGCCTGACACCTGGAAGTCCCACAGAGCCTAAGCTAAATCGGAGGCAGATGGATTAAAAGACGGACACCACTGTCCACTAACCGCAACATGTGAGTGTACTTTCCCTAACATTACAGGCAGTGCCGGGGGACTATCATTCAAATCTATATCTCTACCCTCAGTAGCTTATCCATGCTCCAAAGGAGATAAACTATCTGTTTAACAGGGGATATTATATATATGACTGGCTGCGCTCCTCCACTGCAGCATCAGATAAAACTTTTATCACACTAAGCGCCATCTTTAATGTTGCAAAGAGAGGCTGCAGCGGAGAAACAGAATATATGCCATCCAACCCTTAAATCTAAAATATTTGCACCTGAATCTGCTAAAGAGTGACCGGAGCCATATGAAACCTGCAGTTCAACTGTTTTGAAAGGCTGCACTTTGTTACATTCAGTGCCCTCTTTCTTATTGCATTCTCCCCTCATGGCATCAAAAAAGGGCTCAGAGTTGATAAATCCGGTAAATGGCCTAACCCAGCACCACCAAAAGTACACTCCTTCTTTAAAAATATGGAAGGCTATGCACCGCAATCTCCCCCTCTTTTACATGACACAGTGAACACTTTAAACACTACTGAAAGCCAAACTGAAAGGGATACCACTCTCACGAAAGCAGACATTATGTCACTCCCCTCAAAGGAAGATTTTACTAGCTTTATTTCGCAAGTAAGCTCTATGATAAAGTCAAGTCTTTCTGAAGTTAAAAAAGAAATAACTGAGATTGGCAACAGGATTATGCATCTTGAAGAGGAAGTGGAACACACTGATAGAATTTTAGACTAGCAGATCCGTCATTCCACCCAAAACTCTACCCTCATTCAACAACTACAGGATCAAGTCGAGGATCTGGATAACAGAGGCAGACGCCAAAATATTAGGATTCGTGGCGTACCAGAATCCATTAAATCTGCGGACTTGCTGCCCTTTCTTCAAAAGCTGTTTAATGAATTAATGAGAGGGGACAACCACAGCGGAACCCCTGCTGAATACCAACTGGATAGATTCCATCGAGCCCTTCGGCCGCCACCTAAAGACTCAGCACCGTCACGAGACATCATCCTCAAATTTACAAGCTTCAAAGAAAAAGAAAGTATTTTATCTGCGGCCAGGAAACAAGCCCCCATTACATTTGAGGGCCATGCCCTCCAATTTTTCATAGACCTCAGCCAAATGACATTAACCAAAAGAAGAGAAATTAGGCCACTTACAACGCACTTAAGGGAATTGAAGATCCCCTATCGTTGGGGATTCCCCTTTTGTTTAAAAGTCATAAAGGACAATGCTACAATAACTTACAAATCCCAGGAAGATCTGGACACCTTCTGCACCCAGCTGGGAATCAAACCCCCAGAACTACCAACAATTAGAGATTCTAGCCCTGAACCACTGGAACACAGACCCCAACATCAAGAATGGAGCAGAGTCTCTCGCTATAAAAGAAATAAAACAGCAAACAAAAACTTGTCACCGGAACAGGACAGAGACACTTGATTCTGCAACATAGCCCATTCTATTTGCAAAAATCGGTAGCCCCTGCCCCCCCCGGCACTCTCCCTGCTACCATAGCCCATGGAGCCTCCCTTGTGTTACACTCCTTTAGCTCTCCATGAACGCTGTAAAATCTTATGCTCTATTTGAATTGGGACAATAATCAACTATAAGCTTCTAACCAGTTGTCCCTCCTACCATGAACCGTGGTTTTAGAGTACTTTCTGATCATCGTCAATATGGTCCATGTTGCATGCAGCTAAAAATGTTTTAAAACCTTTGGCTCATAGATGAGTAGTATGTTAGATATGTATGTCTAACTAAAACTTTTCCTGTTTGAATACATATCAGTTAACCGACCTGCTACCAAGAGCTGTAGCAATCACTTTTTTCCTCCTTTAGGAATTTCTCCTAGGAGAAACTTATGAGTATCGTTTTCCTTAAATTGTTTTTCCTTTTATGTTTTACCCTGTTTATTGTTGTATTGTTTACATGTGTTTCTCTTCATTCCAGAATGGTCATTGTTTCATATTTCTCTCTACCCTCCCCCTTCCCAACCCTACATTCCTTGTGGTCAGCCCGGGTTCTTAGTAGTATTGAGGATTCCGCAAGTCAGGTAAGCCATAATTCCTATTTGCTGTTAACAAACACTACTGCAGCACATAATCCTACCCTTCAGACCTACAACATTGCTTCAACCATACATATTACCCTATGGCAACCCGTTTGTTAACTATAGTCACACAGAATACTAAGGGCCTGAACTCCCCGACCAAACGTTCTGTGGCACTAGCATGGTTTAAACAGTCACAGGCAGATATCGTTTTTGTGCAGGAGACCCACTTCCCCAAGGACTCACCTCCTACGCTAGCGAGCAAGGATTACCCAACGGGTTTCTTTGCCCATAACATAAGAAAAGTGGGGGGAGTGGGGATTCTGATCAGCAGACATGTCCCTTTCCAACTAAACAAAGTTGAGGTAGATCCAGGAGGCAGATGGCTTATAGTTGCAGGACTTTTCCACAACAGACCACTCACGTTAGCTAATATTTATGCTCCTAACACCAAGCACACAAAATTCTTTAAGACCTTAAAGCGACATCTCCTCCTTAACCAGACTGGACCGTTGATTTTGGCAGGGGACTGTAATATAGCACTGGACCCTACATTGGACTGCTCCTCGGGCCGAAGCAGCGTTTCCCCCAAGACCCTATCAGACACGACATCCCTAATTCATCAGCTAGCATTGATTGATGCATGGCGAATGCGGCATCCCTCTCAACGCTCCTTTACCTTCTACTCCAATCCCCATAGAAATCACTCCCGAATTGACTATATCTTTACAGACCAACTTCTTTATGACTCAGTCAAGGAGGTGGACATTATCCCAACAACTTGGTCTGATCATGCCATGGTCTCCTTAAGCTTAAAATGGTTAAATGCCCCGATATCTCCATATATGTGGAGATTAGATGAGTCATTACTTAAAGACAATGCCTTGACTAAGAGGTTGGTGGAGACTATTGCAGAGTACTTCAGGCTTAACAATATAGATGATATCTCTCCCCACACTCTGTGGGAGGCTCATAAGTCAGTGCTGAGAGGCGAGTTCATTAAATATAAAGCGGGGAAAAAGAAGCAGTATAGGGCCCGACATAATAGTATCCTTAGGTCCATTCACACCTTAGAGAGGCGTCACCAGGAGGCCCCCCGAGATGTAGCACTATCTAGCCAGCTTCGACATCGCAGAAATGAACTCAACCAATTGCTATATGCAGAAGCACAAACCAGAGCTCTATATCTTAGGAAATTACACTTAGCTAGATCTAATAAAATAGGCCCGTTGTTAGCTAGAACCCTTAAAGAGCGTAAACTCCACTCTTACATCCATAAAATACTAGATGATTCTGGGAGCTCTGTAGTGGGTAGCCTCTCAAAAGCTGACGAATTTAAAAAGTACTATAGTACACTGTATAACTTATCTACCCCACGCGCAGCAAGCACCCCACTCGCAACAGAACAATACATTGCGGAGGCCTCACTCCCTACTATACCTAAAGAAATCTCCGAAACCTTAGACAGCCCTATCTCATCTCAAGAAGTGGCAGACGCCATTAAATCTCTTCCTTCCCACAAGAGCCCTGGCCCTGATGGCTTCAGCAACATGTATTATAAGCAGTTTAAGAATTTGTTAATCCCACATCTCACGTCCCTATTTCATTCTATAGATAATGGCGCAAAATGGTCTAGGGGCTCCCTTGAAGCACATATATCTGTCATAGCTAAACCTGACAAAGACCCCACATTAGTGGGCAACTACAGACCTCCCTATTAAATTCTGATTTGAAAATTTATGCTAAGATCCTTGCTGCCCGAGTCAACAGAATACTTCCTCAAATCATACATGTCGATCAATCGGGCTTCATACCAAGGAGAGAGGCCCGAGATAATACCATTAGGGTTCTGCACTTGATCGAACAGTCCAGCCGGTCGAACGTACCATCTATCCTTATCTCTACAGATGCTGAAAAAGCGTTTGACCGGCTGGACTGGAACTTTCTGAGACAGTGTCTTGGGGCCTTTGGTTTTGGCTCTGTCATGATTCAAAGGATATTTAGCTTATATTCCTGCCCCACAGCTAGGGTTCGCACAAACGGGACTATGTCTGATTTTTAATATACAAAACGGCACGAGACAGGGGTGCCCTCTGTCTCCTCTGCTATTCGCCATTTCAATTGAAGTACTTGCATCACACATCAGGAATAACCCAGACATAACTGGAGTAGAATTAGGCCCAAACACATATAAACTCACCCTTTATGCAGATGATGTCCTAACCCTGCTAACCCACCCACATAGATTTCTGCCACACCTGTTAGAGGAGATTGATAGGTTTGGTGACCATTCAAACTTTCTGATCAATTCACAAAAGTCGGAAATTCTTAACCTCAATATGAGGAGGGGTGACTTTGATGCCCTTAAGACACATTGCCAGTACAGACTTCTACATGATAAAATTAAATACTTAGGAATACACATTGCCCCATCTATCAATAAAATATTTATATACAATTACCTACCTATCCTACATAAGATCAGGAAAGACTTTGACTCCTGGCAAGCTCGCCCCATCTCCTGGTGGGGCAGGATCCAGTCGGTTAAGATGACTACCCTCCCTCAGATCCTATACATCTTACAAGCTGCTCCAGTTCACTTGCCGGCTACATACTTGAATCAACTCCAGGCTTTGATAAACTCCTTCATATGGGGGAGTGTTAAACCCCGGATAAGCAAAAGAGTTTTAGTAAAACCACTAGGAGGGGGAGGACTGGGAGTACCTTTGATCTCTCAATATTATAGCGCAGTAACACTACAGAGAGTGTGGGAATGGCATGACCGTTCCTCCACTAAGGCATGGACCACCATAGACTCCTTTCTCCTGGGAACACCTACCATAGGCCCACTTTGTTGGATCTCACACAAATGCAGACCCGTACACGTCAGGACTTCACTGTTATACTCCCACATCTTCCGTACATGGGACTTAGTTAGAACCAAGGTTAAAGGGATATCATCGTTTACCTCGCCTATGTCCCCAATACCGATAAATACAGAATTCAGTGGTGGGATAGTTCCACAGACACCAGGCCATATAGGCCCAACTCAAACAATCCCATTCGCGTGCCTGACTAACAGAGGGGCCCTGAAACCAAGAACACAACTATCAGACACTGTCGGAGGGGCCTTCTCTCATTGGCTTAAATACGCACAACTGACCCACTTACTGAGAACCTCACCCCACAAACAAGACCTCCTAAGAGAAATGACACATTTTGAACGTTTCTGCCTTGAAGGAGAGGTCCCTAAGGGGTCCCTATCGATGGTTAAAAAACTGATAGACATGTCCCTTACACTACCACCCTCGTCATACGACTCACATTGGCAGACTGAATTAGAGCTCCCTATTTCCAAAGAGCAGTGGGAAAATATTTTTTACCACTCCTCCAAGTCCTCATCATCTCCCAGGATACTGGAGATGAACCACAAAATTCTGTACCGGTGGTACCTTACACCAGTTAGGCTTAAGCATATTTATTCTAGCTCCAACGCGACTTGCTGGAGGGGATGTGGGTCTCCTGGCACGATGGCCCATATTTGGTGGCAATGTCCGAAGCTGCTTCCCTTCTGGGAGGGCATCATCAGACATATGAGAATAGTTTTGGGGGACCAATTTAATCTATCACCTCTCACAGCTCTTTTTAGCTACAACCCGGGCAAAATGTGTAAAATTAGATGGAAACTTCTACAAACCTGCCTTAATAGTGCCAGATTACTCATCGCCCGAAAGTGGAAGTCCACAGGTGTGCCCACTGTTCAGGAGTGGCTACTTAACACTTCTGAAATCCTCTCTGTGGAAGAATACTCTTATTTTAAGAGTGGTTGTCTGCCCCTATATCATAACATCCAGCTCTACTGGCAAACATTATTACATGCCCCCATAAGGCCACCTTAGATGGCAAAACAACATGAACATTATCTAACCTACTCCACACACCCGGGCTGGCCCTCTCCTCCCCCCTCCCTTCGTCGTCGTCCCCTT
This sequence comes from Bombina bombina, assembly GCF_027579735.1. Lineage (NCBI taxonomy): Eukaryota > Metazoa > Chordata > Amphibia > Anura > Bombinatoridae > Bombina > Bombina bombina. The sequence continues at coordinate 167,095,960 of NC_069502.1, forward strand.
CCCTTCCCCCCCCCCTTTATTATAATATCTGGAATGATGGTTCAACAGTTTTTGAGTTTGAAGTTTGCAAAACTTATGATGATTTCTCATAAAAGTGTAGTACGATTACCCACCTGCTCAGTAAGCATATTCTGAACACAAATGGACATTTAAGTGAACAGACTAAGTATTGGGCAACAGACTTGACCTTTCCTCCCACTCTCTAGCAGAAGATATCTCTATGTTTGCCCCTTATCCCCCCCCTTCCCCCTTGAACTTACTTGTCACATTTGTCTATGTGTGATATGATATTCTGTACTATGTTTATTATTACTCAATAAAACTCTATTAAACAAAAAAAAAAAAAAATCACATGTAGATAACATGATAAAAATTCACTGTACCTTCAAAAAAAAAACAAAAAAAAAAAAACGCTGCAGCGCTTTTTTAAAACCACAAAAAAACTGTCACAGTTGAAATAACAATGAACTAATACAGTTATAGCAACCAATTTTTAACAGTAAATGTATGAAATTAGCAGAGGATTGCACCCATTAGCAAAAGGATGATTAACCCCTCAATACCCAAAACGGATAATCAATTTTAGATTTAACACTTTTCTCACAGTCAAACACACTGTCACAGGTCTGCTGTGACTGATTACCTCCCTCAAAAATGAATTTTGAAGACCCCTGAGCTCTCTGGAGACGTCCTGGATCAAAGAGGAAGAAGCAGGGAGACTGTGCTAGAATTTTAACTGCGCAACAAGGCGCTAAAAAAAGATCCCTCCCACTCCTATTACAACAGTGGGAGACCTGATATAACGGTTTCTATGCAGAAATATACGTTAGCCATGTGGAAAAAATCATGCCCAAAAAGATTTATCACCAAAGTACCTCACAAAACGAATAACATGCCAGTAAACGTTTTAAAAACAACTTTCCAGTGTTATGCAAAGTTATCACTAAGCCTGCTACCAGTCGCTTCTACTGCAGTTAAAGGCTCATACATTTATTTCAGTACTAACAGTATTTAAAGTTAAATTCTAGTCCCTAGAAAATAACTCAACTGCGCATACATTTATCAGCCTGATACCAGTCACTACTACTGCATTAAAGGCTGTACTTACGTCATATGGGTAACAGCAGTGTTTTCTTAGTCAATTCCATTCCTAGAAAATATTTTACTGCACATACCTCATTTGCGGGGGACCCCGCATGCTATTCCCTTCTCTGAAGTTACCCCACTCCTCAGAATGTGCGAGAACAGCCAGTGGATCTTAGTTACGTCTGCTAAGATCATAGAAAAACGCAGGCAGATTCTTCTTCTAAATACTGCCTGAGAGAACAAACAGCACACTCCGGTGCTATTTTAAAATAATAAACTTTTGATTGAAGAATGTTAAGTAAAAAAAAAAAAAACTCCTATCTCCTCTCACAACCTCCTTTGTTGAGACTTGCAAGAGAATGACTGGATATGACATCTGAGGGGAGGAGCTATATAGCAGCTCTGCTTGGGTGATCCTCTTGCAACTTCCTGTTGGGAAGAATATATCCCATAAGTAATGGATGACCCGTGGACTGAACACACTTAACAAGAGAAACTGGGGTCAAAGATAGATATTAATCTTTGTATCCCCAAATTTCAGGTAATAAGGGGCAATCCTGAGTTCCAAAGAGGCACACAGCTCTGAGTTTTTCAAAACTGGCACGAAGCAGGCCTTTCTATTCTTACCCAGTTTATAGCTCAAGATACTCATTCTATCAAGACTTTTAATAGTTTAAAACAAGGATTCAATCTAACAAATAAGGATTTTTTTGCCTATCTCCAAGTCAGGCACTATCTCTTAGAGCAAACTACCTTATCTTCAAGCTGGAGGGAATCCCACATTAAATTGTTATATAAATTTTATTATACTCAGCAGAAAGGTTTCAACTGGCATAATCCTAAATTTAATAAATGTCCAAAATGTGCATGTTCTGCAGCAGATCTAATCCATATGCTGTGGTCTTGTCCATTGATAAAGCAGCTATGGCTGAAATTAGAGTATTGGCTTATTAATACTCTAAAAATAAGTATTGTCTCTCCTTCCCTGGCAGAGGTTATTTTTCTTATAGAGGGAACTCTACCTCCTGAACATAAAAAGATCACAAATATGATATTCCTAGCAACAAGAAGTCTAATCTTTAGTAAATGGCGTGATAATTCTGTTCCTAGTATCATAGAAATTAAAAAATTATCTGAAAAAACAATATATCATTGAGCAAATAGACACCAACTTAACCTCTGAGAGTGAAATAGCTCTTTTCTTTAAAAATGGTCTGCATTTATCAAAATTCTCCCCCCCCCCCCCCCCCCCCCCGGAGAAATTGATTACTTAATTCTTTTGGGAATTTGGTAAACTTAACCTATTAAGTTCCTTTCTTTCTTTTCTTCCTTTACAATCCCCCCCCCCCTTTTTTTCTCCCCTTAACAGTGTGTATCTTTTTAACCTCTTAAGGACATATGACGGAATCTTTCCGTCATAAAACAATTGAGCAAACTGAAAGCTGTGTCCTTAAAGGGTTAAAGCAAGTAGATTAATTGTTATGAGAAGGAACTCAAATTTGTTGAAATTGTATAATCCACAGATATAATGTTGCACTCTCTCTATTTTTCATCTTATATTATGTATTTATTTATTATTATTTTTTTCTAGAGGGGATTGTCCTCTAAACTTGCTTTTTCTTTTTTTGGTCTTGTTTTTTGTAAAAATATGTATTAAAAATAAAATAAAAAAATAAATAAAAAATAAACAGAGCCTGGCAATAATCGCCAGGAGGGACTTTACATGTGCACACAATTGAAAACTACAGAACAATTCTTTATAGGCATTTTGTACTGCATATTAATCTAAAACTAAGCAATAAACCAACCATAAATCACACAAAGATTAAAGTAGTGTTACATGAATATCATCTAGTTACTATCTAATATTCTGTATCTTGTGGCCCTTCAATCTCAAGGTGATGTTCACAGCACCTAAAGTTATTTCCAAGTCCAGGGGGAGAAAGGGGTATCAAGCTGGTGCAGTGACCTTGGTCAGGTCAGCATCCCTAGGACTGGTCAACCATTCCATCCTCTGGACCTTTAGCAATTGCTGTGTTGATGGTGATTTTCTACCCTGCTTAGTAGAGACTTGTTTCCATACCTCTTTGTCTTTGTGGGCTTTATGTGAGGGAGTGTTGGTAGCTGCAGTATGGGATGTTACGATGAGTTTGAGGCCCAATGCTTTAAAAAATGCTGGGGCATCTGCAATTCTTTTACAGATTAGTCTTTTATTTGTGTACAGCAGCTGTACTTGTGTGGGGAATCTCCTCCTGTAGGACACTTTTGTCACTAGTGAAGTTAGGGGGTACATTTTCTGTTTCTGGAGTATTCTCTGAGACAGATCAATGTACATTGTAAAACATTACCCCTGAAATGGATGGGCTAGTGTTTCTGTGAAAGCCCCAAGAGTTCCTCTTTATCTCTGTATTTGTTTAAATTTAAATATAACATCTCTTGGAGGGGCTGTTTCGGGTCATTTAGGATGTAGTGCCCTATGAGCTGTGTCCAAGGTTTTTTTTTTCAAAAGAGGAACTTCCTCTAAGGTGAGCAAACAATGCGGAGAGTTATGTTGGAAGATCTTTTGGCAATAACAGTTCACGGATTTCTCGTATCCTGAGTTGTTTTTCATGACTCCTATTCTCAAGGTCTTCTAATTTATCTTGGATTGCATGTAGAGGAGCTGAATAAATCTAATTTTTTTCTTGAACTTGGTCTAGTCCCTCTCGCATTTAGTCTCCACCATATTCTAAGGCCTCAACATGAAAGCCAATTCTTTATGCATGCAAGTGTGAACTTTATTAGCAATATCTTGTTTGGATGCTAAAAATGATAACACATTAGTGAAAATTTGTACTGTTTCTTGAATGGTGCTCCCCCTTCCAGACTTTGGGGAGAGCTCTGCAGACTAACTTGCAGGGGTCAGAGGAGAGAGAAAAATTATCAAGAGTAAAGTATGAAGTAACTGACTGTCCCTTAGCTGAATTGGTCTTCTATCAGGTTTATTAGCCTTTTAGTTGACATACTGTTTTAGTCTAAAATTGCAGCAAACTGTATACCCTATTGAAGAAAAGGTTTCAATATATTTAATACTTCTCCATGAATGTATAGATTTTTGCCTGTTTACCAGATAGCAGATAAAGAAAGATAAGCTGCATAGAATATTGCAATGATGTAATACTGATGGGTCCCATGAGTGTTTATTACAAAAAAAGTAGACATACCAGGACAGTCCTTATCTGACTTTATAATGGCTTTACAGTGGCAGTGTATTGTTTGTAAGTTGCCTGATTGTATATAAAGTAAAGAAGAGGGGCTCTCAACCTCCAGGCTTGTAGATCTAGCCAATGTTTCAATTCACTGATTTATACAGCATCAAATATAGCTGCTCTGTAAGACCCACAAAATTCCTGCTGCCCAATAAGTCCTCAGGCCATGCCACCAAGACAAACTCCCATGGACAAGCTTCTCCCACCATTCCTTGTCTCACCGGAGCTCCTTAGTATCTGTTCACTCTCCTCCTTTGCCGGAGAGTTGTGCTACACCATCCACACCGTACGATGTCGGTTGTGTCAACACTACACAGTTGCCCACTGTGTGGATGCCTGTCTGCTAGAGAGAATTAAGAGAGGTCCAGTGGTTGATGGCAGCAACTAAGGTTGCAGATCGGAGTGAGGTAGAGGCCTCAGGCATAACCAAAGGTGTTGCCTGAAGGTAAGTTCAATTGCTCTGCATTGTCATCTAAGCTGAAGCTCCCATCTGATCAAAGTTGGTAGCTGACATTGGTTGTATAAAAAAGGGAATGGGAAGCCACTTCAGCAGGGCTCCAGAGTTTTGCAGCTATCTCAGCAGCTGCCGGGTAAGCCTCAAACATTTAAAGAAGAATTTATGTATAATAAAATAAGCTATTACCATCTGATTTAAACTAGTTTGGAGATCAACTAAGAGGCTAGTAATCATCCATGATAAAAGATTAGACAGATCAATAGGTCTATATAATATTGATGCAGAAGAGTGGTGTGGAGACACCAAACATAATTTTCAAAACAATTGAGTAAACATAATTTTTTCAGAAAACACAGAAATAAGATCCTGCTTGATAACTCTCCAGAAGTTACTTAAAAGTAATATTTTAAACACTATACAATGTAATATAAATAACAGAAAAAAATAATCAGTGATTATATCTGTAAAGTAATACATGATTCGTTTTAAAAATAAAAAAAAAATTAAAAAAAAATACAACAACACTTTCAGAGATAAACTTGATTTATGTATCTTTTTACCATTTGGCTCATCTCCATAGACATGGAGGATGGAACTTCTGTCCTACATATATCATCAACATCTCTGAGTACTTTGTCCATAAAGGGCTAGATTACGAGTGTAGCACTATTTAGCGCTCCGTCTCACGCTTAAATTTCACTAGAGGCTTTTTGAGAGCGTCAGGTTATTATACATACTGGAAAAAATCTAAATAATCCATCGAATATATCTATATTTTTTACATTATGTATAATAATTTTAATAGTTAGTTTTTTTTATTTTATATTTAATATTTCAATAATGCACTTTAAAGTTAGCAATTCTTCATGTGAGCTGACCCGACCTCATAAGACTTAAATTGCGAACCCCAATGCGCGTTTTTCACATAGAAAATAATGTACTTTGTATTAATATATATATGATACTGTTAATTTAACCTTTTAAGGTTATGCCGTTCTATTCCGTCATAATTACATTGGGCTTTAGAGCCGTTATGACAGAATAGAACGTCATAGCCAACGGCTGTCCTGAAGCCTACTGAGCTTCCTGGATTTGATCGCGGTCTGGAGGGCATTCCTAGGGTTATAGGGACGCCCCGCAGATCTGATCCAATAATTGAAATCTCGCGATCTTGTGTATATATATGTATATATATATATATATATAAAGTCCTAGAAAGGATAGCACAATCTTACTGAAGTAATGCCACGGTGCTCTGCTACAAACATAACAATCTTCTCCAAAAAGCAGGCAACTCACTGGTCTTTGTAGTAAAACTTAGAATTTATTATGTCAGTTTAAAAAACAAACGTTTCGGCACTGCATTGTGCCTTTGTCAATGTTATACAAAAAGTACAAGGACAGAGTGCACCCTAGTACCCCGGATCAGTGAACAAACATTTAAAAACACCCCCTTAAATAGAAGGAGACAACATTACCCCACTACGACTTTGCCGCCACCACATTTGCATGTTCATCCAATTAGCTAGACGATACGTCACGCTGGCACGCTAGCCGTGCCTAGCGTGATGACGCATAGCACGGCGTTGTTATGACAACGTCCCAAGCGTTGCATCAGTATATCAGTCAAATAATAGGAGATCACCAGGAGACAGTCTGCGCATGTTCAGAACCAACCGTATTCATGAAGCGCATCGGTTGCTCTAGGCAACCAGTGTAAACCTGTCAACCTGGCGGATGAAAACCGCTCTAGGTGTCTCACATTATGTGGCTAAGGCGGGTAAGGAATATTAGATCTTATCAGCCTAGCAAATCGCACAACTCACATGATAAAAATCTATCCACTAAGAATACATACAAATGTAAATCTGTTATGCCACTGAAATGCAAGTCTGAAAGATGTATAATATCTCATTGTCTGAGAGTAATATGCAACAATGTGTGTTAAAAAGTATATGTACAGAAAAACAATATTAATAGAATTTAAGTATACATCGAGCTCATGGAGTACGGTAGTAACTGTAACAGCGAGGTGTTCACTAGCTCAAGCCAGATGGACATAGGCATCGATTTTAATAGAAAGGGCTGAAATCCAAAGTGGTATTGAGTCCTTTTGGGGTCATAGTTCCCAACTTATGAATCCACCTGCTCTCGCATTGGAGTAATTTTTTACCCCTGTCGCCACCCCTTGGATTTGGTGGGACATGGTCAATCAACATTGATCTAATGCTTGACACTGGATGTTTGTAGTTTGCACAGTGACGTGCCACCGGTTGGTCCGAGTCACCATCTTTCAATGCTTCCCGTATGGCATGGCGATGGTTTGCCATCCTGTCGCGGAAGGAAGTTATTGTTTTACCAATGTAGATGAGGGAACACGGACAGGACAACATGTAGATCACATAGGTGCTGGTGCAGCTGAGGCGATGGTTAATTTTAAACCTTTGGTTCTTATGGGGGTGTTGGAAAGACTCCCCTTTACACATGCTGTTGTACGTTGTGCAGCTCCCACAAGGGAAGCAACCTTTTTTGGATGTCTTGAGCCATGTTTCCTTTTTATAGTGGTTAACAGGATCTGCTTTAACCAAGATGTCCCTCAGGTTCCTTGCTCTGCGATAGACCACCCTTGGAGCGTTCAACTTCTGAAACGGTAACATGGGGTCTGTCCCCACCACTGGCCAATGGCGACGTGCTGCATTGGCTAGGCGGTCACAACCAGGTGTGTATGTGGTGATCAAGTTCAGTTGTTCAGACTGTTCCCTTTTAGGAACCCTGGTGTCTTGTAAAGTGTCTGTGCATAGCAATTTCTCCTGTATCTCACAGATGTCAGTCATGGGATAACCCCTTTTGTTCAATTTCAAGCCCATTTCTTTAACTTGGGTAACCTGTGAACACCTTTCACTGTTGTTTCTCAGTGCTCTAGTGAGCTGGGAGGTGAGAATACCCTTTTTCTGGTGTCCCGGGTGAAAGCTGCTGGCATGCAACAAAGAGTTGCGATCTGTGGGCTTAGAGTACAATTTAGTACCAAACCGACAGCCATCAGCATCACTCACCTTGAACAAATAGAGATCCAGAAAATTAACATTATCCAAGCTGTATTCCAGCTTAAAACGAATAGGGCTAGCCATGAGGTTCAAATGTGACACCCACCCACGCAAAGACACTTCATCGCCTCTCCATATCAAGAGGACATCATCGATGTAGCGTGTATAAAAAGTCACCAATGGATGTTCAAAGGGCTTCATGAGCTCCTGTTCATACCATGACATGTAAATATTTGCGTAAGTGGGTGCCACATTGGACCCCATGGCTGTGCCGGCTATCTGGAGGTAATAGCAGTCCTCAAATTTAAAACGAGTCAACAAAAATGGCAATGTTGGTTAATACCGAGCCCCGGGCAGACACAATGGGTCTGCCTGGGGGGTTCACTAAAGTTTTGTGAACCTTAGGCAGTAGATATAATACAGGGACTATAGGGTGTTCAGTGGTTAGGAACAGCAATTCTTTTTCATTAATGAAACCAGCCTCCAAGCTACATTGTAGAAAAATATCAATTGCCTTTTTATACATTTGTGTTGGATTCCCTCTCAATTTAACATAGGTTTCAGAGTCAGCCAGTTGTCTTAATGCTTCACTGTGGTAGTCAGTATAATCAAGAACCACAATGGAACCACCCTTATCTGCAGGACGCACAATAACTGTTCTATCCTTGCTCAACTCATTCAGTGCTTGCCTTTCAGCAGTGCTGAGATTAGGGTAGGGAGCAATCTGAGATTCATCATTGATATTGTGAGTGAGTAACCTCGTATAGTTCCTAATAGAGGGGTGGGTATTTGGTGGTTCAAAAGCTGACTTTTTCTTATGTAGATCAGGTGAATAAGCCTGTTCTCTGAAGTGGTCCCTAAGCTTGAGTTGTCGTTGAAACCTATGGATATCGACCAATCTCTCAAAAGGATCAGTATGGGGAGTTGGGACAAAGGATAAGCCATGATTCAATAACGAAATCTCCGCCACACTGAGTGGTCTACTGCTGAGATTAAAGACAATATCTATTTCTTTTTCACTTGTTTTTGTTTTGCATTTGTGACCTCCCCTACGGGTCTTGAATTTCCTTGGCCTTTTTTCGCCATATGTTGTTCTGTACATATACTTTTTAACACACATTGTTGCATATTACTCTCAGACAATGAGATATTATACATCTTTCAGACTTGCATTTCAGTGGCATAACAGATTTACATTTGTATGTATTCTTAGTGGATAGATTTTTATCATGTGAGTTGTGCGATTTGCTAGGCTGATAAGATCTAATATTCCTTACCCGCCTTAGCCACATAATGTGAGACACCTAGAGCGGTTTTCATCCGCCAGGTTGACAGGTTTACACTGGTTGCCTAGAGCAACCGATGCGCTTCATGAATACGGTTGGTTCTGAACATGCGCAGACTGTCTCCTGGTGATCTCCTATTATTTGACTGATATACTGATGCAACGCTTGGGACGTTGTCATAACAACGCCGTGCTATGCGTCATCACGCTAGGCACGGCTAGCGTGCCAGCGTGACGTATCGTCTAGCTAATTGGATGAACATGCAAATGTGGTGGCGGCAAAGTCGTAGTGGGGTAATGTTGTCTCCTTCTATTTAAGGGGGTGTTTTTAAATGTTTGTTCACTGATCCGGGGTACTAGGGTGCACTCTGTCCTTGTACTTTTTGTATAACATTGACAAAGGCACAATGCAGTGCCGAAACGTTTGTTTTTTAAACTGACATAATAAATTCTAAGTTTTACTACAAAGACCAGTGAGTTGCCTGCTTTTTGGAGAAGATATATATATATATATATATATATATATATATATAGTACTGTGCAAAAATCTTAGGCCACCATTAGATTTTTTTTTTTAGAAAAGTTTTAATGACCATCCATTTTAATTTTACAGTCTCTTCATTAAGATACAAATAGAAAATACAGGAAATATGTGCACAAAATATAAAAAAAATACAATTTTCATAACAAAATAGCTTCTTCAGGCAATAGTCAGTATTTAGTGTGACATCCCTTGGCACTAAGCACATCTTAAACTCTTTTGGGGAGACTGTTCTGAGGCTTTCTGAAGTAATATTCTAGTATATTATATCAGGCTTCTTTCAGCACTTCCCAGAGTGAGTTCTTCTTTAGATTTAGGTTGCCTTTTATTTATTTCTCTGTCCAGGTGATCCCATACTGCCTCTATAATATTCAGGTCTGGAGTCTGTGGAGGTCAGTCCATGACTGTCAGTGTTGTATCAGCTGTTTTTCTCTCCAAATATGATTGCATTATCATACTGAAAAATAAAACCATTCCCAATCAGGTGCTTTCCAGAAGGAATGGCATGATGAATTTAAACCTGGCTGTACTTTTCAGCATTTATGATCCCATCAATTCATACAATATTGCCAACACTACTGGCAGAGATGCAGCTCCAAACAAGGACAGACCCTCCACCATGTTTCACTGGAGGCCAGAAGCACTCATATTTCCATCTCTCTCCAACTCTTCTTCTCACATATTGTAGACGATTGGACTAAAAAATTTCAAACTTGGATTCGTCACTCCATAATACTCTTTTTTTCACTGAATTTCATTCCAATCTTTGTGAGCTTTTAGCCTTTTCACCCTGTTCCCCTTCCAAAAAAAGTGATTTCTTGGCTGCTACCCTGCCACAAAGACCAATCCTGATCAAGCTTCTTCGGACTGTAGAAGGGTCAACTTGGCATCCCGATGAAGCTGCCAGATGCTGAGCCAGGTCATTGCTGCACTTTTTCTGGGCTCTCAAAGAAGAAACTCTGAGAAACTTCTCATCTGATTTTGTAAGTTTTCTTGGCCTTCCAGTCCTTTTGTTGTCCTTGACCTCTCCTGATTCTTCAAATTTCTTAATCACAGCTTTAATACCACATCTTGAGTATCCAGTTTGTTTGCTGATTTCCCTTTGTGAGTGGCCTTGATGATGCAAAAGTATGATTTTATGTCTGTCAAAGGCTGTTATCTTTGGCATTATGAATGGAATGTTATGATTGAAAGTTGATCTTATTAACAAGCTTCCAATTAATTAAACTCATACCACATGTGTATGTAATGCTCAAGCATGTCTTGCACACACCTGATGCAATAGACCTTTTTACAGCAGTCATTTTGACATGAAATAGTATGACAAATACAGGTGTTAGCAATGACATTAATTAGGGTTCCATTCAATTTAATTTTACGAGAGCAAGTTCCTGCTATTGCTCAAGTGTAAGGGGAGGTCACAATAAATACTTGCCACTTTAGCCTATAGAAGCTGTTTTTTCTGATTTTTTCCTGTTTTTTAATACTGCATACAAATCTTGTATTTTCTGGCTGTATTCTAATAAAGAAACTGAGAAATAATTATATATGGTAATTATACCATTATACCATTGTTAAAACAACAAATCTAATGGTGGTCTAAGACTTTTGCACAGTGCTATATATATATATATATATATATATATATATATATATATATATATATATATATATATATATATATATATATATATATATATATATATATAAAGCGAAAAAATGCACTCTCAGGACTTTTCCACAAAAAACCAATTTAATGGAACGTTTTCGGGGTTCACAACCCCTTCATCAGCATGCAAAACAAACAAAATTCAACTCATTTATAGTGTTACATATCAATTACAACATATCAACCTAAGTGTCTCTCCAAAGGAAAAGTGCGCCAATTTTTCGAATTTGGAACGCATATTGCGTTCCACAGTGCTATCCGGAACCGGAAGTTGTATTACCTCACTTCCGGTTTACGGAATCAACAGACAAAACGTGAAATAAAAGATAAAGTAGTGTACTCTACAATTTCAAACGTATTAATATGACATACTAATTTGAGGGACTTATTATAACAACAGTGTGCCACCTTCTAATAAGTGCCAAGAAAATTGTGATGGATATACATTGTCGAACGTTGCTACATCCGGTCGGCATAGAAACAGTAACCATGGTAATCATAAACAACTCTGATTGCCAAACGATGCCATAATTTGCAATGGTATGCCAGCTGAATGAAACAACAATATTCATAGTGCCATAAGTAACGTGTACTGATTTATATATAATCATATTGTATATATAAAAAAAGAATACTAGTTTAAAAATTGAATAGTTAAAAAATAAAAATTAAAAAATAAAAGTTGGACCATATGACAGTACAATTGATTGGAATGGCAAGTTACAAATGTAATGTTGCAAATGTGAGCGCTGTGACTCATAATGTATCGCCAGTATATTACAGCAAAGTGGCGTTAAACATATATAATGCTACACTAAATTCGCAAGCAAATGAAGATCAGATTAGAGCAGTAGATATATATAACAGTATTATAGGTCTGTGCTATTTGGGCTGCTTTTTCGTTAGGGCACAGTTTTCAATTAGATTGAATTTTGACCATTAGGGGGTAATGGCTTACAACGGCCAAAATGTGCCAACAATTAAGTGAGGGGGGTAACCTTATTTCAGAATTCTAGCCTCCAGTATAATTGCAAGGCAGGGATATATGAGAAGAGGTGATACAGATAAGAATCATGGACATATAAAGCTCATATAGATACTGTCCACCTTTGCAATTTATCCAAGTGGATGTGACTTTTTAGTGTCCGTTTTTAAGACTGGTGGTGCATGTTAAAGCAATGGGTAATGGCTCACGGCGGACCAGGCTTCCACAGAGAAGGTGGAGACAGATGTCCCACCTAAACTGTGCCGTTAGGCACACAACACTTCCCCCTACACCTAGGGGAAACTGAAATGTGTGCCAAAACGGAGCCACCATGTCTACCTGGCATACCCCAAGTGTGTGGCACCCCAGTTGTGGATCACATAATGCTCTTAAAGTCCGGCATGGTGTTCAGGCCACCTGGTTGTATTGTGCCTAATCTGAACATCCACTGGGCCTCTCCTCTCAGAAGTTGCTTATTCCGGTCGCCACCCCGATCCAATTGGGGTATGTGGTCGATTAGAATATAGCGGATGGAAGATACTGAGTGTCCCTTGTTAGCGCAGTGTCGCGCTACTGGCTGTTCGGAATCGCCATTTTTAAGTGCTGTCCTTATGGCGTGGCGATGATTAGCCATACGCTCACGAAGTGTGCCAGAGGTCTTCCCTATGTAGAAACAAGAACATGGACAAAACAATAAATATATAACGTGAGTGGTGGTACACGTTATGGAGTGCCGGATGGAGAATGTTCGATTGGTGTGTGGGTGATGGAAAACTTTGGTACCCACTAGGCCATTACACGTTGTGCAGCCCAAACAACGATAGGAGCCCCTTATATTCCTTTTCATCCCTGTTGAGTAACACTGTTTGGGGTCCGTTTTCACCAGAAGGTCTTTGAGATTAGTTCCCCGCTTAAACCCAACCATAGATCGTAGGTTATGGGTATATATGAGTTTTGGGTCTGAAGACATAATTGGCCAGTGTTGTCGAAGAATTTGGCCGATATTTTTTGTGACTGGAGTAAAAGTGGTGGACATAATGAGCTTGTCACTAGCGTCCCTTTTTGGTTTGGGTATAATTAATTCTGTCTGTGTTAGCCTTGAAACAGATTCCACAGCATCATAGATTATCGGGGTCTTGTAGCCCCTGTTCTGGAACTTCTCCCCCATTCCTTTCAATTGGGAGACCCCCGTTACAGGATTCGAATTGTTACGCATTGTTCTTATGCATTGTGATTTTACAATGCCCTTTAATAGGGCTGGGGGATGGCAACTATCTGCCCTTAATATAGAGTTGCGGTCGGTGGGTTTATGATACAATGTGGTTCCTAATTTGTTAGAATCCTTGAAAACTGTCAAGTCCAAGAAATGAATGGATGCAGTGTCAGCTGTCATCTTAAACTTGACATTGTCAGTTGTGTTATTAAACACATCAAACCATTTGTGGAGTTCCTCCAGGCCCCCTCGCCACACCAAGAAAATGTCATCTATGTATCTGTAATAACAGATGATAGATACGTACGGCGTATTCCATAGGTACATGTTTTCAAATTGTGACATATAAATATTGGCGTACGAGGGGGCCATGGAGGAACCCATGGCTGTGCCGGCAATTTGCAAATAAAAACTGTTTTCAAACCGAAAATAGTTTTTAAACAGACAGAATTCAATAAGGGACAGTAAGAATCCTACTGGGGGACCCTCATAAAGGGGGTTACCCGTGAGGTGCTCTTGTATAGCCTTAAGTCCGTCAAGATGTGGTATGATGGTATACAGACTGTTGACATCCAGAGTGACGAGTAAATCATCTGGCTGGATGTCAACAGTCCGTATTTTACGAATGAAATCATTCGTATCCATAACGTAAGACCGTGTTTCTTTCACCACTGGCTGTAGGAGTACGTCCACATATTGTGCTATAGGTTGGGTAAGTGATTCCCTGGCTGACACAATAGGACGGCCCGGTGGGTGGTCTAATGTTTTATGAATTTTGGGGATTGAATATAAGATGGGTATCTTAGGGTATGTGGTAATGCAAAAGTCACGAATGTGCTCGGTTATGTACCCTTGTTCAAATCCCAATTCAATCAATTTGTCAAGTTGTATTTTGAATAGTGTAGTAGGGTCAGAAGTTAACAATTTGTATGTCTGGGTGTCTGATAATTGCTTCAGGATGTCCTCTCTATAATCACTGTAATCTAAAAGAACAATGGCCCCGCCCTTATCGGCGGGCCGTATGACTATAGAGGAGTCATTCTGGAGAGTTTTAATAGCCTTCAATTCATCTCTTGAGAGATTATGTTTCCATAATGTATCTTTTCTTTCTGTGTCCAAGTCCTGTGTTACCAACCTCAAAAATGTTTTGGTACTTGGACTGCTATTGCTGGGTTCAAAAGAGCTAGGTACACTACATTTAAGTTCAATATGGGACTTCTGTACAGACGAATCTTTATTTTGAAAGAATTCTTTAATCTTAAGAGATCTATTTAATTTGTAAAGGTCTAGTTTAAGATCAAATTCAGAGATTAAAGTGCTCGGCACAAAAGATAGGCCTTTATTAAGAACTTTACGTTCATTGTCAGTTAAGGCATGTGCGCTCAAATTGACAATTATGTCCTCTGTCGTGGTCGTCTGGGGGGTCAGTGTCTGATACCCCGCCCGCCTGATATGGGGTCTGTTATGCCTCCCCCTCCCCGAGACCGTGTAGTTACCCCTAAAAAATGACTAGGGGTTGAGTGTGATCTGGGTTCATGTGAGGAGAATTGATCCTGATGTCTATGTTGACCAGGTGGAGTAAACGCAGTGCCAGAGGGGTTCCTATCGTTATCAGTGGAATCTTCACCACTCGTATCTACCGTGTCAAAGTGAACCCGTCTGGTTCTGTGTCTCCTCCTGGTCTGATTCCCCTGTGTGTTGGTCAGCCATTTGTACACTTTTCCCTGCGTGTAATCACTATTGACAGTCTCCAGTTTTTTATTTTTAAATGTGATTAAATCACTCTGGTATTTGTCAATTTGCAATTTAATTTTTGATAACCAGTTCTCTTGGGTGTCATTAGTGAGTGTGATACTATGTAAAGATTCAAATGTTTGTATTTCAGTCCTAACTTTACTAAGGATTACAGTGACCTCTTCAATAACCAATAGTATTAGGTCTAAAGAGCACTTATTTAAAATATAACACCACTTTTTTCTGAAATCTGGGTTATCACGCCCAATAGTGGGCACATTGTGGACTCTAAACCCACGGGGAATGTGTCCTGTTCTATAATATTCGGACAGATAGCTGCCATGTAACGCCAAATCAACCTCTCTTTTTTTTGTTTCATTCAGCTGGCATACCATTGCAAATTATGGCATCGTTTGGCAATCAGAGTTGTTTATGATTACCATGGTTACTGTTTCTATGCCGACCGGATGTAGCAAATACCAGAGTGATTTAATCACATTTAAAAATAAAAAACTGGAGACTGTCCATAGTGATTACACGCAGGGAAAAGTGTACAAATGGCTGACCAACACACAGGGGAATCAGACCAGGAGGAGACACAGAACCAGACGGGTTCACTTTGACACGGTAGATACGAGTGGTGAAGATTCCACTGATACCGATAGGAACCCCTCTGGCACTGCGTTTACTCCACCTGGTCAACATAGACATCAGGATCAATTCTCCTCACATGAACCCAGATCACACTCAACCCCTAGTCATTTTTTAGGGGTAACTACACGGTCTCGGGGAGGGGGAGGCATAACAGACCCCATATCAGGCGGGCGGGGTATCAGACACCGACCCCCCAGACGACCACGACAGAGGACATAATTGTCAATTTGAGCGCACATGCCTTAACTGACAATGAACGTAAAGTTCTTAATAAAGGCCTATCTTTTGTGCCGAGCACTTTAATCTCTGAATTTGATCTTAAACTAGACCATTACAAATTAAATAGATCTCTTAAGATTAAAGAATTCTTTCAAAATAAAGATTCGTCTGTACAGAAGTCCCATATTGAACTTAAATGTAGTGTACCTAGCTCTTTTGAACCCAGCAATAGCAGTCCAAGTACCAAAACATTTTTGAGGTTGGTAACACAGGACTTGGACACAGAAAGAAAAGATACATTATGGAAACATAATCTCTCAAGAGATGAATTGAAGGCTATTAAAACTCTCCAGAATGACTCCTCTATAGTCATACGGCCCGCCGATAAGGGCGGGGCCATTGTTCTTTTAGATTACAGTGATTATAGAGAGGACATCCTGAAGCAATTATCAGACACCCAGACATACAAATTGTTAACTTCTGACCCTACCACACTATTCAAAATACAACTTGACAAATTGATTGAATTGGGATTTGAACAAGGGTACATAACCGAGCACATTCGTGACTTTTGCATTACCACATACCCTAAGATACCCATCTTATATTCAATCCCCAAAATTCATAAAACATTAGACCACCCACCGGGCCGTCCTATTGTGTCAGCCAGGGAATCACTTACCCAACCTATAGCACAATATGTGGACGTACTCCTACAGCCAGTGGTGAAAGAAACACGGTCTTACGTTATGGATACGAATGATTTCATTCATAAAATACGGACTGTTGACATCCAGCCAGATGATTTACTCGTCACTCTGGATGTCAACAGTCTGTATACCATCATACCACATCTTGACGGACTTAAGGCTATACAAGAGCACCTCACGGGTAACCCCCTTTATGAGGGTCCCCCAGTAGGATTCTTACTGTCCCTTATTGAATTCTGTCTGTTTAAAAACTATTTTCGGTTTGAAAACAGTTTTTATTTGCAAATTGCCGGCACAGCCATGGGTTCCTCCATGGCCCCCTCGTACGCCAATATTTATATGTCACAATTTGAAAACATGTACCTATGGAATACGCCGAACGTATCTATCATCTGTTATTACAGATACATAGATGACATTTTCTTGGTGTGGCGAGGGGGCCTGGAGGAACTCCACAAATGGTTTGATGTGTTTAATAACACAACTGACAATGTCAAGTTTAAGATGACAGCTGACACTGCATCCATTCATTTCTTGGACTTGACAGTTTTCAAGGATTCTAACAAATTAGGAACCACATTGTATCATAAACCCACCGACCGCAACTCTATATTAAGGGCAGATAGTTGCCATCCCCCAGCCCTATTAAAGGGCATTGTAAAATCACAATGCATAAGAACAATGCGTAACAATTCGAATCCTGTAACGGGGGTCTCCCAATTGAAAGGAATGGGTGAGAAGTTCCAGAACAGGGGCTACAAGACCCCGATAATCTATGATGCTGTGGAATCTGTTTCAAGGCTAACACAGACAGAATTAATTATACCCAAACCAAAAAGGGACGCTAGTGACAAGCTCATTATGTCCACCACTTTTACTCCAGTCACAAAAAATATCGGCCAAATTCTTCGACAACACTGGCCAATTATGTCTTCAGACCCAAAACTCATATTTACCCATAACCTACGACCTATGGTTGGGTTTAAGCGGGGAACTAATCTCAAAGACCTTCTGGTGAAAACGGACCCCAAACAGTGTTACTCAACAGGGATGAAAAGGAATATAAGGGGCTCCTATCGTTGTTTGGGCTGCACAACGTGTAATGGCCTAGTGGGTACCAAAGTTTTCCATCACCCACACACCAATCGAACATTCTCCATCCGGCACTCCATAACGTGTACCACCACTCACGTTATATATTTATTGTTTTGTCCATGTTCTTGTTTCTACATAGGGAAGACCTCTGGCACACTTCGTGAGCGTATGGCTAATCATCGCCACGCCATAAGGACAGCACTTAAAAATGGCGATTCCAAACAGCCAGTAGCGCGACACTGCGCTAACAAGGGACACTCAGTATCTTCCATCCGCTATATTCTAATCGACCACATACCCCCATTGGATCGGGGTGGTGACCGGAATAAGCAACTTCTGAGACGAGAGGCCCAGTGGATGTTCAGATTAGGCACAATACAACCAGGTGGCCTGAACACCATGCCGGACTTTAAGAGCATTATGTGATCCACAACTGGGGTGCCACACACTTGGGGTATGCCAGGTAGACATGGTGGCTCCGTTTTGGCACACATTTCAGTTTCCCCTAGGTGTAGGGGGAAGTGTTGTGTGCCTAACGGCACAGTTTAGGTGGGACATCTGTCTCCACCTTCTCTGTGGAAGCCTGGTCCGCCGTGAGCCATTACCCATTGCTTTAACATGCACCACCAGTCTTAAAAATGGACACTAAAAAGTCACATCCACTTGGATAAATTGCAAAGGTGGACAGTATCTATATGAGCTTTATATGTCCATGATTCTTATCTGTATCACCTCTTCTCATATATCCCTGCCTTGCAATTATACTGGAGGCTAGAATTCTGAAATAAGGTTACCCCCCTCACTTAATTGTTGGCACATTTTGGCCGTTGTAAGCCATTACCCCCTAATGGTCAAAATTCAATCTAATTGAAAACTGTGCCCTAACGAAAAAGCAGCCCAAATAGCACAGCCCTATAATACTGTTATATATATCTACTGCTCTAATCTGATCTTCATTTGCTTGCGAATTTAGTGTAGCATTATATATGTTTAACGCCACTTTGCTGTAATATACTGGCGATACATTATGAGTCACAGCGCTCACATTTGCAACATTACGTTTGTAACTTGCCATTCCAATCAATTGTACTGTCATATGGTCCAACTTTTATTTTTTAATTTTTATTTTTTAACTATTCAATTTTTAAACTAGTATTCTTTTTTTATATATACAATATGATTATATATAATTCAGTACACGTTACTTATGGCACTATGAATATTGTTGTTTCATTCAGCTGGCATACCATTGCAAATTATGGCATCGTTTGGCAATCAGAGTTGTTTATGATTACCATGGTTACTGTTTCTATGCCGACCGGATGTAGCAACGTTCGACAATGTATATCCATCACAATTTTCTTGGCACTTATTAGAAGGTGGCACACTGTTGTTATAATAAGTCCCTCAAATTAGTATGTCATATTAATACGTTTGAAATTGTAGAGTACACTACTTTATCTTTTATTTCACGTTTTGTCTGTTGATTCCGTAAACCGGAAGTGAGGTAATACAACTTCCGTTTCCGGATAGCACTGTGGAACGCAATATGCGTTCCAAATTCGAAAAATTGGCGCACTTTTCCTTTGGAGAGACACTTAGGTTGATATGTTGTAATTGATATGTAACACTATAAATGAGTTGAATTTTGTTTGTTTTGCATGCTGATGAAGGGGTTGTGAACCCCGAAAACGTTCCATTAAATTGTTTTTTTGTGGAAAAGTCCTGAGAGTGCATTTTTTCGCTTTCTATTTCATGGTATATCATTGCACCCAGGCGAGTTGGCTACTGGTGGGCTGAACTGGAAATTGCTTACTATATATATATATATATATATATATATATATATATATATATATATATATATATATATATATATAACAATTCACTACCTGGGTGCTGTCCTCATGGATACATGTAGTAACTTGTAGATTGAAGGAGGGCACTCACAGGACTTTTTTTTACAGCAAGACAGTGCAATTTTATTTCCAAATGAATATACAGTACAATAATAGTTGTCCAACTATTATTGTGCTGTATATTTATTTGGAAATAAAATTGCACTGTCTTGCTGTAAAAAAAAGTCCTGTGAGTGCCCTCCTTCCATCTACAAGTTACTATATATATATATATATATATATATATATATATATATATATATATATATATATATATATATATATATATATATATATATATATATATATATATGTGATACTGTTAATTTAAAAAACATTACTGTTAATTTAAAATACATATAGATCTATAGGAATAGATATACAGGTATACATATATATAGAAATATGTATTTACAATAAAAAGTACATTATCCTGTAAGTAAAGAACATTGCAATGTTAATAGATAGTATTTATGCAAGTGTAAATGTACTTTAATAGGGACATTCCAGTCAAAAATAGAATAGAAACATATTTGCAATATACATTTATTGGCAAAAATGCTTCTAGTAAAAGGTATCACTGTTTTAGTGTTAACATTTAACAGCTATTGTCAGTGCACCATCATTTTAAATACTGCAGCTGCTCATAGCTGAAATAGAGAAGAAAAGAAGGTGCTCCAATGGCATAATTTATTTATGTTCAGGCCCCTTAGCACAGGTCTCCCATATGCAGGATACTCACAAAGCTGTAGCACTTATCTCAAAGTGCCGTTATAACAGTCTCCCCAGCTAGCTCACCTCACGTCACCAATGGATAACTTGTAATCCCCCAACGACTGTAAATCACCATACAAATAGGCTTAAAAAGCTTCCCAAGCTCACTTGGAAATAAAATGCAATAAAAATGTGTAATACACAATTAAAACAATTGCCAGATGCGTTTCGTAACAACAACTTGCTTCCTCAAGCAGCAAAGTATAAACATAACATTGGTGACCGGATATAAATACACACAATGACATTATTAGTAAATTATCTCATAGGCCCACATGCAACACATAAGATGATTAACAACATAGTCCTTATGTATGTATATTTAAAACAATAATATTCATTATGGTACCTTGCATTACTGTTGTAATGTGCCTATATCTGTGGCCTTACGACACTGTAATCTGCAAGCGGTTAAGTCATTTTTGTGTCCCTTACGGAATTGAAATTATCCAATAAAAATAAAAATCGTTGGGGCGGAGCCAAGATGGCAGCGTAATACCGGAGCTCCACAAATGGTTCAAAATCAATTACTCTCCTCGGCAGCATGACCCGATAAAGGTGTATACAAGACACACCAGCTGAATCATAAGAACAAGGTCCTCACCCGGGTGCAGTTTTTGGAACCGGTTCAGACATGCAGCGCTAGCAGTAGGGACTGCTCCTATCTAGGATACTGACAAGCACCATTTTAACTTTGCCGATCAGCCTACACGTGGAGGAATTGTAGACCCCACAGAGAACATATATCAGAGGGGAGAAAGGTGAGACTGCAACAATACAGGAGATACATCGTCTCCATACACAGGAGCCATACTTGCCCTTAAGCTGAGATAAAGCTAACACACAAAAGTGATTTAAAGAGTCAGGGAAATGCCCCTACAGCCACAGCAAGAGTAACCAAAGAGAGCTGCAGCTCACATTAATAGACTCTGCTATAATTCTACAGAGCCCTAAACCATACAGAAAAAAGGGGAATAAAACATACCATATTTCTCTGTATAAAAGAAGAGTTACTATCTGACAAGACCAGCATTACATACTGAAATTTATCCTAACTCTGTGGAACTTGGCACAGATATAACAGGGAACATTCTTGGCAATACGGGATTGGAACTCTGAACCCATAACACAGTAGTTTATATAACCTAGAGAAGGGGAGCTTTTCCTGTATAACAATACCGTGGAGAGTTAATTGCTACTGATATTAAAACACTACAATACCACATGGCAGACAAAATGGCGGCAAGGAAAACAACCAGGCAGAACAAAGCAGTGAAACCTACAGCGAGTAAAACAAATACTATGTCTGCTTACTTTACCAACATGGAACATCCTGTCTTGTCGCAAAGCAGCATAAATAGGGAAAAATGGGTCTTCACCCTCGACACAAGACCCAGTATCACAGTCTCAAATAAGCAACATGCAGATCTCACCCTCAGTGCTAACTAATCTAGCCTCTAAACAGGATATTACTGATATCTTTAGAACCTGTCTCAGAGAGGAATTAGCCAACATAAAACAAAAAATATCCACCATTGGGGCTAGGGTCGAAATGCTGGAGGAAAACAACGAGCAAGTTATAAAGGACATTCAACTTATGGATGACAAATTATCCCGCCAGCAAGACACTATAGACTCCCCTAATAGAAAAAATAGATGATCTCGAAAAACCGCAGTAGGAGAAAGAATCTGAGAATCAGGGGCATACCCGAATCAATATTACCCAGAGATCTCCCGAAATATTTACAAGCCTTATTCACTAACATGAAAGAATCTTCCTACATAGATAATATCCTACGGGCAAGGGCGCATAGAGCTCTGAGGCCAAAACCGCCTGACAACACTCCACTCAGGGATATAATCACAAGATTTAAAATATTCCAAGAAAAGGAAATTATCCTTAATCAATCCAGGAAAAATCAGTTCAGAGGCAGTGTTCTCCAGTTTTACCAGGTCCTTTCTACAAGAACCTTCCAATGTAGGAAGGAATTCGCCCCACTAACTTCCATATTGAGAGCCAAGTGGATACCATACCGTTGGGGATTCCCCACACAACTAATGGTGATAATGGACAGTAAAAGAATCATTTGCAAAGCTCCAGAGGACATTGCTTCCTTCTGTGGCTAGATAGGGCTAGACTCTCCACCTGACAATGATCCCTTTACCACCCACTCACAAAGCATTCCAAAGAGGCAGCATACCAGCCAAGAAAAATGGCAAACCAACACTCCCAAGAAGGGGAAAACTTAAGCAAGAACTCTTACTAGACCTCTCCAATCAAACTCGCAACCTTCACCAACAACACTGGACTCTGATCCGGGATGAGAAAAGACCGGCTACTGTAAGGACTATGTTTGGTTTTCTTTTTCCCACAAAACAGTGGGGATATGACTTTATGTACACCCTAGAAATCCTCAGGTACTTGTTCAGGGGCTGCACCATTAGTTTGATACTTTCAGCACTGATGATTGTTGTAAGTATAAAATATATTTTTTGTATACTTCATCAGACAAATGAGAAGAGTACGAGTTAAGAGATTGACTGAACTTATATAACAAATGTTGTTTTGTTTTTTTTAAATTGACCCTTGCACTATGCAAACTCTGTTTATTTTATTATCTTTAGGCCTTTTTTTAGGTTGAGAGAAATGTTTTGGTTTTTTTATATTGTTATTGTTTAAACTATGTAATTTTGGTCTATTGTTAAGCTTATGTTACCACTGCTATGTTAACACTGCATTGTATTGTAAAGGGTTGTCTTACAGATGAGACAATAGAATTCCTCCTACCACACCTGCAAATATATATACATAATAACCGAGCTTGCACTCACGAATCAATTATATACTCATGACACAAACTCAAGCTAAACATCTACATCCCTTATCACTACTGAGACAAAACACTAGAGGACTTAATTCCCCATGTAAATGCTCCAAGGCCCTATCGGATATAGCAAAACGCCATATAGATATTATTTTCCTTCAGGAGACTCACTTTAGGCATAAAAAAGAACCTAAGTATTTTGGAACCACATATACTCAACATTACCATAGCTCGGGCCTACTAAGAAGGGAGGGGTTAGCATACTTATTAAAAAATCAATTCCATTCAACCTTATCCAGAAATCAACAGATACAGAAGGTAGATTTTTTTTTTTTTCTTTTTTCAAACAAGCTTTATTCATTGACAAGAGTTATACAATATTGAGCAGAACAAAGTGATAATGCTATTACAATATAAACAAGGATTAACACAGGTTGTGAGAGTCCCAACCCTCTCTGACGGTCATAACATTATGCTGTGGTCATTTGGGGTTAGGGTGAAGAACAAAAGTCTTTGAGTATTATTGCCGAATGTACCACTCTTGTCGGCGAATGTATTACTTTGGTCCATTGGTTTTGAGCTTGTCACCTCAATAATTAAAGTGAGCTATATATAAAAAAAAAAAAAGTGTCCAGCAATACAAACAAGTTATAAGCTAACGATTTATACATCAGGTATTCCCATTTTTATTTCACTGAAGATACCCAGCATAAACTTTACACAGAGCTGGGTATTTCTGAATTCCTGATGATTGCACTCAGGTGAGTGCAGGAATGAAGAGATGGTAGCGAGAGAGAGGAATGAAAGGTACAAGGGGGGAGGAAGAAAAAGAGGGAGAGAAAAAAAAAAAAGGGGGGGGGAGTCTACTGGGTCGGTCAGAAGATGTGAGTCAGCACGGGTTACCTCTGGGGGCTAGAGAACTACAGATCTCTACCCTCCCATGTTAGTACCATCATCTCGTGTGTAGCCAATTTACCGTTTTTTAGGTAATGGTAGCGTTCCAATCTTAGCAAATCCCCCACTCTAGATCTCCACTCCCGAACACTGGGAACTTGTGGGCTCTTCCAATGGGCTGGGATGAGCGCCTTTGCTCCATTTAGCATCAAAATGAGTAGAGAGTATTTATCTTCCCTCGTGATCTTAGGTAGCTCATGGTAGATTAGGTATGTTGGCTTTGGGGGGAGTATAACACCCAGAATTTTGCTCATTACTCCCAGCACCTCCTCCCAGAAAGGCCGTATGTGTGGGCACGTCCACCAGATATGATGAAGAGATCCCTCCTCTCCACAGCCCCTCCAGCACTCCCCACCTGAGTGAGGATATATTTTATGTAGCCTTTGAGGGGTCAAGTACCACCTGCTTAAGTATTTATAGTGCATTTCTTGTATTTTTGCGGAGATCGAGGCTCTTTTGGCTCTCACAAAGATCTTTGTCCATTCTTTAGGTGATATCTCTATCTCGAACTCGGTCTGCCAAGCAGTGGTGTATGATAGGAGCGAAGATCCCCCCTTTGTCAGTAAGATTTTGTAGAGTCGCGATATGAGGTGAGTAGGTGTTTGTTGTAGAGTGCACAGCACTTCAAATAGAGTTCTGTCTCTAGTCAGTGCTCCTCTTTCCTTGTGTGTTTCAAGATAGTGAGCCATCTGTGCAACTCTGAACCATGATGTAAATATGGTCCTGTCCCATTCCTCCAACTCAGCCTGTGATTTAAGTTTGCCTTGTTGTAAGATATTGGAAATGGTTATGTCTGCCAGTTTATAGGAGCCCCCCTGAGTATGTGGTTTAATTTCCATGCCCAGATCTGGGTTTTCCCTTACCGGGATATTTGGTGATGCAAGGGTGGACACATACTTGCCCTCAGCCAGTAGTTTATCCCAAGCTTTGAAAGTGTCAGCTATCATGGGGTATGTTATAGCTGAGTCCGGTCGATTCCCACGCCGAGACCCACGCCAGAGATCCCACGTTTCCACGTTTGAGGATCTCATTATCCAGTTGTATCCACCTCTTGTTATTAGAATTCCTGCACCATTCCACAATCCTCTGGAGGGAGATAGCTCTTTGGTATTCCCCCAGGAGGGGGATCCCCAGACCCCCACTGTTTCTAGGCAGATATAGTGTTTGTTTTCTGATACGTGGTCTTATCCCGTTCCAGATATAAGCCTCCATAGCTGATTGGATTTGTTGGATGTAGTGGGAGGCCGCCGCAGCAGGGATGGTTTGCATAATATATAGCACCCTTGGTAAGATATTCATCTTCACCACCCCTATGCGGCCCATCCAAGAGATTGTTTTTTTTTTCAGTTGGATAGATCCCTACATATCTCATTGCAGATATTTTTATAATTTAGGCATATTATTTCTGCTATGTTGGACGTGAGTGTGATTCCTAAATATTTGATTTTATGCGTGGCAATCTGTATTGGGCAATTGGAACCGAGGGCGGCAAAAGCCTCTGCTGGTTCGGTTATATTTAAAATCTCAGAATTTAGGGGGTTGAGGAGAAAGTTTGAGACTTTCCCGTATGCCGCAAACTCCGCTAGTGCAG
The DNA here is from genome assembly GCF_027579735.1 of Bombina bombina. Lineage (NCBI taxonomy): Eukaryota > Metazoa > Chordata > Amphibia > Anura > Bombinatoridae > Bombina > Bombina bombina. The sequence continues at coordinate 167,121,942 of NC_069502.1, forward strand.
CTCTTAAGGAGTCAGACGAGTCTGATATTGTAAGGAGGACATCGTCGGCATACATGGATAATTTGTGCTCAGTGTTGCCCACCGTAAACCCTTTCACCGCCGAATTAGCTCTGATTTTACTTGCCAGTATTTCAATGGTGAGGGCGAACAAAAGCGGCGAGAGGGGACACCCCTGTCTCGTTCCGTTCTTGATGAGAAACGCATCCGAAAGGATACCGTTTACTCTCACTCTTGCGTTTGGGGCTGAGTAGAGGGACATTATTTTATTCATGAAGTTAGGTCCAAAGCCAAATTTTTGTAGTGTTAACCGAATAAATAACCAGTTGACTCGGTCAAACGCTTTCTCCGCGTCTGTTGTGACCAGAGAGAGCGGTTTGTCGTGGGCATGGGCGTAGGTTATTAACTGTAGGACTTTGAGGGTGTTATCCCTGGCTTCACGTGCAGGTATGAATCCGACTTGTTTAGTTGAAATTAGATCTGGGAGGAATTTGTTTAGACGAGTGGCCAAGACCTTTGCAAGTATCTTTACATCTGAGTTAAGTAAAGATATAGGCCTATAATTTTCTGGTCTATCCGGAGACTTTCCTGGCTTGGGCAGAACCGTAATGTAGGCCTCTAACATGGAGCCCGGGAGAACCGGGTCATCTGCCAGTGAATTGAACATATTGGTTAGTTCCGGGACAAGAATATCTGTATAGTGTTTATAGTATTTCAGGCCAAAACCATCTGGTCCCGGGGCCTTACCCGAGGGAAGGTCTTTAATGGCCTTTTGGACTTCTTCTTTTGTGAATGGGGATTCAAGAGAGTCCATGTCCTCATTTGTAAGTTTGGGGAGCTCTATTCCCTCAAGATATTGAAGAATGTCTTCTTTTTCCCGGTCCTGAGAGGGGTTATCCCCTCCCCGCCGGTCGGAGTTATGTAAATTGTATAAGGAGTTGTAATAGACCCTGAAAACCTCTGCAATGGACTCCCCGTCCGCTCTTTCCCTTCCCTCCTTATCCTTCACGTGGCGTACATAAGCTTTTAGTCTTTTCCTCGCCAGTGCCCTGGCAAGAAGATTACCGGGCTTGTCCCCCTGCTCAAAAAACAGTTGTCTCAGCATGAGAGCCTGTTTCTGATATTCTTTTTGCAAGAACTGCAGCAGAGTTTCCCTGGCTCGAGTCAGTCGAGCCAGCTCGACCTCGTCATGCGGGCTCGCCTTGTGGAGAAGTTCTGAGTTTTCAACTTGAGACAATAGGGCGGCGTAACGCTCTCTTCGCAATCTTTGGAGCCTTGCTTTCCGCTTAATCAGTAGGCCTCTGATAGTGCACTTGTGTGCCTCCCAGATGGTGGTATCTTTCATCTGGTCATCAGAATTGATGCGGAAGAATTCAATCAGGGATTTCCAGATGTCAGAGTTGAATACCGGATCATCCAGTAACGTGTCCTCCAGTCTCCACATAAAGGGAGTAAGTGGGGCACTGGGCCATTGTATAGAACATCCCACTGGAGCGTGATCGGACCAGGTTATAGCAGAAATATGACTGCTTTTAGTGATTATTAAACCCATTGAGTCAGTAAAAAGGTAATCGATTCTAGAATACTTTCTATGTGGGTGCAAATAGAAAGTATAATTTTTATCAAGAGGGTGGTGTGTGCGCCATATGTCATGAACCGCGATCTCCGCTAATGAGGCTGCCATGCGCTTCAGGGTTTTCTGAGGTGCGCTGGAAATTCCGTTAGAGGTGTCAAGAGAGGGATCAAGGGAGGCATTGAGGTCCCCCCCCAGAAAGAGAACACCTATCTGGGTCTCAAGGATTTTGCGGGTGACCTTCTGTAGGAAGAGGTGCTGGGACACATTGGGGCTGTATACATTTGCGAGTGTCACTGGCCTCCCAAACAAGGAGCCGGTGAGTATCAGAAATCTGCCTTCTGGGTCCCTGTGGGCTTGTGACAGTTGGAAGGGCATTTTCTCGCTAAAGAGTATACCTACCCTGTTTTTTATCACAGGGCCGGACGCAAAATATGCAGTTGGGTAATGGCGGTTGAACCATCTCGGCTCACGTGTAGCCGAGAAGTGGGTCTCTTGAAGAAATATTACATCTCCTCCCATTCTTTGCATATCTTTTAATACAATGGAGCGTTTATTAGGGCTATTGAGTCCCTTCGTGTTTATAGAGATAAGCTCAATTGGATGTGACCTGTGTCTCAACCGTTGAGGCGCCATTTTGGTCCGGGGGCTGAGAGAGAGCCAGTGGGGTTCACACAAGAGATGAGTGGAGGGGGAGAGGGAGAGAGAGAGAAAAAAAAAAAAAGGGGGTGGGAAGGGCGAGAGATGAAAGAGTTCAGTGAGTGCTCAGGAGGGGGTCTGGAAGTGGGAAGGGGGAAAGTTAAGTGTAAGAAAGGGTAGGGGATAGGGAGGAAAAAGAAAGAAACAGAACAAACAATGGAAAAAACAAGAGAGGAATTAAGAGTGTCCTCTCAAGAGAGGAACAAGTTTAGTAGCAAATTATGTTATACACAGATAAATTAAACCAAATGAACTGTAGTTACAACAATAAACTAAACGGTTCTGTTAGAACAATAAACAATCTCAACTACTTTGTCAAGCAGGGGTAGTTGTCCCTGTGTGAATTGCATTATAGATAACTTAGTAAAGTAATCTTTGTAACTCAGAATAATCTATGCTAAGTGTGGAACCTAGGCAATCCCCCATAAATTTTAAAAACCGGGACAGGGGGCCTGTAATGTCATGGCGCTCTATCTTTCTAATATGAGTATGTTTTATGATGGATATGTAGCAGTGAGTTCTATACCCCGCTTCTCCTATGCAATATAGTCTGACTCTATGACACTACATAAGATTAGGGCTGTAGATGAATAGCCCCCCCTTTTCCTTCTTTCTTGGTACCTAGTGAGTTAGTTTCATCTTAGTCTGTAGATCAGTGTTCCCAGTCTGGGTGTGTCCTATTGTTACGTAGTGGAATATTGGCATTCTTCCATCTGCACCCCCTGGGTAGTAAAGAGCTTAAGTGAGTGGTAAGTTACACCGCCGTCTATTAGGACATGAAGCAAAATCTGGGAGTTAATATGTGCAGAATGTTTTGCTGGGGGATTCTGAGAGGGCAACCAGGCCTAGTACCGCAGCTGGGTGGCTCCTATTCTATCAATGCTTCTAATGGGTTGAGCTCCCCATGTGTTATGGATTGTGTTTTCCTTTCTAAGTGTGCCTAGCTATTTGCCTATCAGGGTGTGTACACTGCATCTCCTGGTACGTCCGGGCATCATAAAACATTTACAAACAGTGATTTCCCTCATTCTCAACTAGGACATATACCCTTTTTAGGGGGTTGGTACATGCAGTGTCAGCAATAAGGGGTAAGATGTATTAGCAAGTAAGTGGGTACAACAGTAACACATATGCATAATATATTAAGCTAAAACATTCACAAGAACATACGACCTGAGAGTTCATCTGATATGACCGTTACTCTGTCCCGGTGGCCAAAAAGGTATCGTCCATAAACTAGGAAGAGTCACTTTTGGGTTTACTGATTTTCTCTCTGTCCCCCACCGTGATTATTCCGTGGGGCAGCTACTTCGTCCAGAAGAGGACCAATATCAAGGCCAAGTGCTTGAGCAAATCCTGGAAGGTCCTCCGGGGTTCTGAGGATGTGAGTAGTGTTGTCTTTGGTTGCTATAAGACAGGTGGGAAACCCCCACCGGTAAGGGATCCTTCTCTCTCTCAGTGCCATGGTGATGTGCCGCAGGTCTCTTCTCTTCTGTAGTGTTGTGGGGCAAAGGTCTGAATACACCTGGATCTCTGTTCCCCTGAATGTGATGGGGTGTTTTGTTCTGGCCAGTTTTAGGACCTCTTCTTTGTCTCTGAAGGAGAGGAATTTCAATATAACGTTTCTTGGTGGTGCTCTATTCGGGGGTTTTGGGCGTAGGGCCCTATGGGCTCTCTCTATCTGCAATTCTTGCGCAGAGTCGTTGCTTTTGAGGTATCTGACAAATTCCTGGATAAATTGTAGTAAAGCAGGCGGGTCTACTGCCTCGGGGATGCCCCTCAACCGCAGATTGTTCCGCCTGCTCCGGTTTTCAAGGTCCTCCACACGGTCCATTAGAGCTTGCACATTGCCCTCTTGAGCCTGTAAGAGATTGGACTGTTGTTGTAAATCTGTGTTTAGAGTTTCCTGTTTCTCCTCCACCTGAGTTACATGTCTATCCACCGCCATAATATTTTTTTTAAGCTCCCCGAACATGTTCTTAAAGTCCTGCATAGCATTCTTTATATCTTCTTTAGAGGAAAGATGAGTGATATCGCTCTTTGTGAGATAATGATGCATTGGTGTACAAAGCTCTTGATCTTGCATATGGGCTGTGATGGACGGCTCCACCGCTGCATGTATTGTTTTATTGGGGGGCAATGTGTCCGCTGAGATCAGATAGTTTTCCATATTAGAGGATTGTGCGCCTTTTGGTGGTTTGAGGTTCCTTTTGCTGGCCATAATCAAATGTTATAAGATTCCCCAGTGTACACCTATATTTACTTGGTATTTACAGATCTGCCTGCTGTTTTATTTATTTATTTTTTAAGATTGCGGCCTGTGCTTGTGAGTGGACTCAAGATATGTGGCTTGTAGATTGGTCTAGTGAGGTGATAGGTTTTTAACGCTGCACTAGAGTCTTCCCAGAGTGTTCTTGAGGGCAATTGACCTGTATCTGAGTTAGCTCCTCTGTTAATCTTACTGCTCCTTTTATTCCCGGGACTCACCAGCCTCTTTGATTGTCGATCTCTGCTCCCGGTTCCCTCCGGTATGTATCTGTGAAGTCCTGGGGAGTTAGGAGCATCAGGTAGCAGCCTGTACCTCAGGAGTGGTGTCCGCTTTAGGCCTCTATTTGCAGGGCTCTTGCCACCAGTGTCTCCGGCGGGCCACGTGGATGCGGCCCCCACTCAAGTGTTGCGATCTGTGGCAGAGCAGAGGGAGCCCTATTCTAGGGCCTCTGAAGGTCAGTCTTTTCTCAGCTTTGTCCGGTGCGAATGGAGCCCGCTGCGCTCGCGTACAGCTGCCAGGGCTCAGGGCCTCCTCTGCCTCTGTGTGCAAGTAGGCCACGTGGGTGTTGTCTAAGCGGTCAGGGATTGTTGCGGAGGCTGCCGGCTCTTGGGCTATTGGAAAGTCTGCTCACCCTAGTCTCCGATGTGGAAGAATATGGGTCCGGAGCCGTTTAGCAGCCCTTTAGCATGTGCGTACCTCTCTGGTGACCGGGAGATTCACGGTCCTCTGCAAAATGTATGATTGTTCCTCACAGACGTCTCCAATTGATACACCGGGGGGTTCCAGAGATTATATTAGGGGTTGCCAAGGTTTTTAGGGATAATTAAACTATTTAATCATACTGAGTTTAAGCAATTTCCACAAGGGACTACAGAGCTCTAAGGAATAGCAGCCATCTCAGTTCATGGCCAGGCTCCGCCCCCCGAAGGTAGATTTTTTGGCCTCCTTTTTGGCAGACCCATAACATTGATAAATGTTTATGCCCCAAACACAAATCAAAGACAATTCTTTAACACAATGTTTAAACGCCTTTTTGATATTTCAAAAGGCCCTATCTTCTTAGGGGGGATTTCAACATATCTTTACAAGCCAGTATGGACAGCACCAATCCCCATATTAAACACGCTAATAAAACAGCAACATTACTATGGAAAAATGGAAAAACCCACAAACTGTACAACATTTGGCGGTTTATACACCCAAATAAAAAAGACTTTACCTTTTTCTCCCATCCCAATAAGAAATATAGTAGAATAGACTATATATTCACTGACCAATTAGGACTTACTAATGTAAACAGCTGTGAGATTTCTCCCACGGCTTGGTCTGATCATGGCAGTGTAAAATTACAATTCCAGTGGTCAGACAAAGTCTCTGGCTCCTATATATGGAAATGAGATGATACTCTCTTATCCAATACACAAACTATTGAAAAATTACACAATATACTCACAGAATATTTCCATATTAATAATATTTGCACAGAGAAAAACTTCACTATATGGGAGGCACACAAATGCCTAATTAGGGGCAAACTCCTAAAGTTACAAGCACAAATAAGAAAATCCCAATGAGCCACCTTTTATGACTTAACAACTAAATTCTTAGAACTAGATTATTTACACAAACAGTCCCCCTGGATCAGAATGTCTTAACACAACTCACCCAGGCCAGGAAGACGCTGGATGACTATTTACAGATAGAATATCTAACACTCCACAAGAAAACATGTAGTATGTTTCATTATGAGAGTAATAGAGCAGGGAAACTACTGGCAAGAGCCCTTAAGAAGAAAAGGATCAAATCTCAGATATATGAACTACATCCCCAAGGTCAGAAACCTGCTAAAACTACACCTGATATTCTCTAAGCTTTCCACACATATTATTCAAAATTGTACAACATACACCCCACATCATTCACCAATTAATATAGAATCGTATCTACAAAACGGTTCCTTACCAACACTGGATGAAGATCAATTGTCAGATCTTCATTCCCCAATTACCCCCCAAGAAATAATGAACATTATAAAATCCCTTAACCAAGGGAAAAGTCCAGGCCCAGACAGGTTCACAGTGAAATATTATCATATCTTCTAATTTAAGTGCAGTTTTTAATGATATCTTTGAAAGTGCAATGTTCCTACCCCAGATGTTAGAGGCACACATAATGGTTATACCTAAGCCGGGAAAACAAGCTGACACCCCATCAGCGTTTAGACCAATATCCCTACTTAATGTAGATGTCAAATTTATGCAAAAACTTATGTCTACTAGAATAAAATAGAATACTCCCCTCACTGATTCATGTTAATCAAGTAGGATTCACACAGTTTAGAGAAGTGAGAGATAATACCACTAAAATATTGAATATCATTGACTACATAACAAGATATAAAATACCCTTGGTATTCCTATCTATGGATGCCGAAAAAGCTTTTGACCGCTTAAATTGGTCCTTTTTAAAAAAAAAAATGTCCTATCCAGGTTTGGTTTTGATGATCTATTTATCCATAAAATATTTACACTATACAACCAACCCACTGCCAAAATTAGATTAAATAACTCACTTTCACATTCTTTCCAAATATGCAATGGGACCAGGCAAGGATGTCCCCTCTCCCCTATACTATTCGTTCTCACAATTGAAATTTTAGCCAATCAAATTAGAACTGACCCCACAATCAAAGGCATCAAAATAGGCTCACTAGAATGCAAAACATTCGCGGATGATGTATTTCTTACTCTAACAAATGTTGGGGAATCAATACCAAATCTGATGCGTACTATTAAGAGATATGGAGAATTCTCCAATTTTAAGATCAATATAGCCAAATCTGAATTTATTAGCTTTTCATTAACACAGAATGACACTGATATACTTAACTCACTAAAATTTCGTCACCAACAAGTAGCTATATATATATCAACTAACTCAGAGAAATTAGTTTTACTAAATTATGATCCCATTAAAACACAAATCCTGACCTTACTACAAACTTGGAGCCATAAACCTATATCATGGTTGGGCACATCAGTGCTATAAAAATGATGATCTTACCAAAAGTTCTTTATGTCATGCAAACGCTTCCAGTTCCCCTCCCTAAACACACACTATTTTACCTTCAATAACTTATCAATGCCTATATATGGCAAAACAAAAGACCTAGAATTGCTACTCAGACTATATATCGCCCCAAAGACAAAGGTGGACTGGGAGCACCAAACCTAGAACTGTATAGAAAAGCCACATTCTTGACAAGAATAACAGATGGGAGCAAACAGGCCCCTCATAAGGAATGGGTTCATAGTGAACACAAATTATCTCATTGCAGACAACTAGGTGGACTATGTTGGCTACCAGCCAACAGAGATAGATTACACTCACATTTTCCCTTACTTCCACAAGAAACTTTAAATAAAAAACATGAAAACAAATAAAACATTATCATCTCACTATTCCCTTTAACACCTCTCCTAGATAACCACACATTCCCATTATCTCCCATAATCTTGGACTTAATAGAGCCCACAATACACAGAGCAAAACCATGTTATGTCCTCTTACAGGATGGCAAACTGACATACCAATCAGACATTTCAGAGATGTTAGGCCCACAGTTTAATAACTGTTTCAACTATCACCAAATTACACACTACATCTCTTCTCACCCATATAGAACTAATATTTGCCGTTCACTTACCCCTTTTGAGCTACTATGCTGGCTACCACTCCCATGCAAAGGGATTTTATCACAAGCATATAAGCTCTTAACTACACCACATCCAAATAGCCTTGCATCATACGTGTCCAAATGGGAAAATGAAATACTAGACACTTTACCAGTTACAGAGTGGCAGAAAGTATTTATCCAAATGAGTAAATCTTCATCATCTATTTCCATTTTGGAAATGAACCTTAAACTCTTATGTAGGTGGTATTACACACCAGCTAGGCTGGGAACTATAATTAAAGGCTACTCCACTGATTGTTGGAGAGGTTGTGGAGAAAATAGCACCTTTATCCACTTATGGTGGACTTTCCTTAATTGCAAATCAATACTGGTCCAATATAAAAAAAGAGATTGAATTAATTCTTACAATAAAATTGCCATTAAATCCCTGGACCTATGTATTTAACAAATTCCCCCAGATAAAGTGTATATTACACAAAACACTATTAACAACCATGATAAACACGGCTAAACGCATTATTCCAGCACATTGGAGGAACAATGCCTTACCCAACAATCAACATTGGAGAGACCGTGTATTGGCTACCCTACAGCTAGAAAAATATAATTATATTCAAAACAAAAACATTGATGATTATTTAGCAATATGCTTTATATGGGAGGAATATATAGAACGGCTTCATGAATAAGCAGGATGGTATAACAGAATACATAGACCTATTTTCAAATAGTCATATTTGGAATTCATATTTACATACAATACACAGTCAAGTTTTAAGGTTATATGCATTTGGTTTTTTGTGTTTTCTTTTCATCTTTTTTCTATCTCTTTTTGTTTTTTCACAATGTCAAGCATTTACATTGCAGCAAACAAAGCATACCTAATGCATCACATATTCTTATGTAATGTCAACTGCAAGACTAAATAAAGCTTTTGGGGGGGGAAAAAAACACATTAAAAATTAATAAAAAAAAAAAATTGAAAGCATCAGTAACCCAAAAATGTCAAACAACAATTTCAACAGTGTTTACCAGATACAGACGTTCACAAAAATGATCTTCCACTTTAACTTCGGTTAGTAAATGTCTGCAACTAATGACACTGTCAGTAATCGTCAAGTCATGAGACTGATAGGAAAAGTAACACATACAACAGTGGAAGAAACCCAATATCATATATAAAGAAATGATAGGCAGAATAGAATACAGCATCTAGTAAAATAAATATGAAATACAGTACAAAATAAGGACTTCAAAAATTATATAATACAATACATACATACTTATATTATACATGAAGTCCCCTATATCCACCTAATAGAGTGGATTTTAATTATATTATTCATCGCACTATAATATACATCTTTAAATTCAATAATTATAATAACTGAATAATAACATAATTTATGTAAGAACTTACCTGATAAATTAATTTCTTTCATATTGGCAAGAGTCCATGAGCTAGTGACGTATGGGATATACAATCCTACCAGGAGGGGCAAAGTTTCCCAAACCTCAAAATGCCTATAAATACACCCTCACCCACCCACAATTCAGTTTAACGAATAGCCAAGTAGTGGGGTGATAAAGAAAGGAGTAAAAAGCATCAACAAAGAAATTTGGAATAATTGTGCTTTATACAAAAAATCATAACCACCATAAAAAGGGTGGGCCTCATGGACTCTTGCCAATATGAAATAAATTAATTTATCAGGTAAAATTACATGAATTATGTTTTCTTTCATGTAATTGGCAAGAGTCCATGAGCTAGTGACGTATGGGATATCAAATACCCAAGATGTGGAACTCCACGCAAGAGTCACTAGAGAGGGAGGGATAAAAAATAAACAACAGCCAAATGCTGAAAAAATAATCCACAACCCAAATAAAGTTATTCTTATGAAGAAAAGAAAAACTTAAAATAGCAGCAGAAGAATCAAACTGAAACAGCTGCCTGAAGAACTTTTCTACCAAAAACTGCTTCAGAAGAAGCAAATACATCAAAACGGTAGAATTTAGTAAATGTATGCAAAGAGGACAAAGTCGCTGCTTTGCAAATCTGATCAACTGAAGCTTCATTATTAAAAGCCCACGAAGTGGAGACTGATCTAGTAGAATGAGCTGTAATTCTCTGAGGCGGGGCTTGACCCAACTCCAAATAAGCTTGATGAATCAAAAGCTTTAACCAAGAGGCCAAGGAAATAGTGAGGGCGCTAGAGAAAGCTAAACGAATCTAAAACTAGATATAAAGGGGATGATATATCTTCCAAAAAGTGAGATCCAAATAAGATTAATTACCTCAAAGGCACATATACAATATCTCTAAAAAAAATGAGAACCAGATAATATTAATTACCTCAAAGGTGCATATACACTATTAACTTGTGCTAAGTGTATTGTGTGCAGACGTATTTCTTATAATGAAGTATAGGGCCAGTGGTCTGTAGATAATATACAAAGGGTGTTTTATTTAGAAAGTTAAGAAAGTGCAAAGTGCTAATAAGTGTAATACACTACATATGTGTAATGTTTTATATGATGATAATGTGCTAAATTATAAATATTTTATATACAAACTATAAATTTAATGTGACCAGACCTCTAATGGATTGGGATATTTAAAACTAACATTAGTGAATAAATAAATAAATGTGGTAAATACGAGAGAAATGAATTAAACATACATTTTATTTTACCCTCAAAGAGTTAAAATTATACACAGATAAAAAAAAATCATAAATTCTACATAGACTAGGGGACTTCTCCCCGAATTAATCGACACTTAATAAGGCTAAAATTAAACTGTTATACCGATAGCTATCTTAGGCAATCTAATATAGAGCATATATTGTTGAATGAACACAGAGCATTATAGTTAGCGTAACTCTAGGATTATCGTATTGATCTCCACTAATGAGAATGTTAGATTTAGGGAAAGTTCAGTCCATGTTATTCACAAATACTTTGTATATTCAGGAACATAAAGTCTCCTTGATGTGAAAGACACTTTTAGTATGAGTTACCTTGTCTTCTTATTGTAACTGTTACAATCGTGGCTTACTTGTAGCGATGGTAAAACAGCACTGCCGCATGTGTTTTCGGCGTCACAGTCCTGTATCTGTGATCAGGTCCGGGAAATACTGTATTATTATTCACGGCTCTTGATTTGAAAATAGTACATCCAAAAAGTTCCTGCACTTAGTGCTATGCACGCAGGAATCACAGCTTGGGAAACAAGATTATGTGATGGTAGCAGGATGACAAATGAAGATGAAAACAACCCAGTTTATTCAGCCTCAATCTTGGTTTCAGACTTGAGATGATGATGCTTAAACACTTGCAGAGTTTGTTGATAGATCACAAAGATCAGATATGTAGATAGGTCACACAGATCAACGCGTTTCGCTCTATACAGAGCTTTATCAAGATACTGTGACTTTAGATTTTCTGGCTTTTAAATGTATTCCCGGAACCTGATTGGTTGATTTTCATTTTGAATAAAGGTGGACTTAGGATAACTCATACCAGTGTCGATGATTTTTTTCTTGGTGTTCACATTCTCATTGTTTTTAAGGTGGAAAGTTCTTATTGATATCTTAGATATATACCTTATCTTTCTCAAATAAAAATAAAATGATAATAAAAACAATATACTAACAAGGGATTTTTGTGCATGGCTTGTTAAAAAAATATAAATTATACATAATTCATATAATCAAAATAGAGTATAATATATTTATAGTTTTTATTTAATATTTGTATATCCATAGAATTAAGTAGATTCAAGTACTATTGGTATACTAGTATATTTAAAGATAAATTATAGAGACTACTTATAAGACTTAATGTGTTATTTTTGCAAATAATTATAGAGGATAATTAAGTACCGCCTATATATTATGACAAGAATTATTTAATATATTATTCTAGAGTTATTCAAAAAGGAAGGGAGAAAGGTACAATTCAGAATTTAGGCCTTTTGGAAATAATGTGTTCACCCATATAAAACTTATTCTTTCCTTCAACCAGTAGTAGCAGCAGGTTATATATCTCATTATAGAATATATTTTAAATATGGAAGATATATTTGAATTTCGATAGTAGTAGTAGATGGCGCTGGTCTATTGAGTGATTTTCTCTAGTAAGTGAAGAGAAAAAAAGGCTTGATGCATATATTGAAGCCAGTTAATATGAGTGCAGTATACTCACTCCATAAGATAAATCTTTACAGCTGAAAGGGAACGTAGCGTCAGATGGCAAGAGTCCACAGGTTCCTGGAGTCAAATACTGAATTTTCAGGTTTATCCAAAAGTGGACTATAAATGAATAGAGACCCAAATGACAAAAGTATCCAGTGAATAATTGAAAAAATGTAGTAACTTACTCCATAAATAAGGAGATTCCAGCTCAGCACAGCAAAACAAGATCTTGACAATCTTTCAACAAAGGATAAAAGGTTTTATTTGCTCAACGCGTTTCAACGTATTACATATCTTTATCAAGAGCATACATTAAAACAAGTAAAACAGGTAAGTAAAACCAAGTATTGGCGCAAACCTTGTGCAAACCTTGTGCTCTATAGAAGATATATAGATGACCTGCTGATAATCTGGGAAGGTACAGAACAGGACTTAATTAAAATGTTCAATAACATGAATATGAATTCCTGGGGCCTAAAGTTTACCTCGAACTGGAGTAGAAGCTCAGTAACTTTTTTAGATTTAGAAATAATGGTCATAGATGAAAAATTGGAAACTAAAACTCATTTTAAAAAAACTGACTCTAATAGTTGCCATTTAGACACCTGGAAAAAAAGTATTCCCGTAGGTCAGTACCTACGTATAAAGAAAAATTGCTCAAGATCTATGGATTTCGAGCAACAGTCACAAATGTTAACGGAAAAATTCCATTTAAGAGGGTATAAAGCTGACGTTAAAAATAAAGCTATGGAAAGAGCAAAAAACACTAACAGAGACTCTTTGCTAACATATAAAGAAAAATTAAAAGATAATGATGAAAAAAATAAAATACCATTCATTACAGACTACCATGCAGACTGTAACATTATAAAAAGACTGGTTAAAAAACATTGGCACCTTATTAAAGAAGATGACATCTTGGGAGATAAAATTTCTGAGAATCCAAATTTTGTAATTAGGAAAGCAGCAAATTTAAAAACTATTTTAGCCCCAAGTGAACTTAAGCTCCCTAATAAAAGTCATCCTACACAAAAAGACTTAATGGGTAGAAAGATTGCAGGGGTTTTTTCCTTGCTATTCGTGCAAGGCCTGCAATCATAGCAAAAAGCTAAATAATATAAAAAATTAATGATTCAGAAAATCCTTTCATTATAAAAGACATCATAAGATGTACTAATAAAAATGTGATTTATGTTCTAAAATGCTCCTGTAATTTTTTCTATTTTGGTGAAACAAAAAGAATGATAAGGGATAGAATTAGAGAACATTTAAATAACATCAAAAATGGTATGGAAGATACCCACCTATATAAACATTTTAAGACCACCCATAAAAGTAACACTAAGGATTTGCTCTGTTGGGGAATTAAGAGAGTACATAAACACTGGAGAAGGGGTAACATAGAAAAAAAACTGCTGATAAAGGAAGCTGAATTAATTTATAAATATAACACATTATTTCCAAAAGGCCTAAATTCCGAATTGGACCTTTCTCCCTTCCTTTTTGAATAACTCTAGAATAATATATATTAAATAATTCTTGTCATAATATATAGGCGGTACTTAATTATCCTCTATAATTATTTGCAAAAGTAACACATTAAGTCTTATAAGTAGTCTCTATAATTATCTTTAACTATACTAGTATACCAATAGTACTTGAATCTACTTAATTCTATGGATATACAAATATTAAATAAAAACTATAAATATATTATACTCTATTTTGATTATATGAATTATGTATAATTTATATTTTTTTAACAAGCCATGCGAAAAAATCCCTTGTTAGTATATTGTTTTTATTATCATATTGTTTTTATTATCATTTTATTTTTATTTGAGAAAGATAAGGTATATATCTAAGATATCAATAAGAACTTTCCACCTTAAAAACAATGAGAATGTGAACACCAAGAAAAAAAATCATCGACACTGGTATGAGTTATCCTAAGTCCACCTTTATTCAAAATGAAAATCAACCAATCAGGTTCCGGGAATACATTTAAAAGCCAGAAAATCCAAAGTCACAGTATCTTGATAAAGCTCTGTATAGAGCGAAACGCATTGATCTGTGTGACCTATCTACATATCTGATCTTTGTGATCTATCTGCAAACTCTGCAAGTGTTTAACCATCATCATCTCAAGTCTGAAACAAAGATTGAGGCTGAATAACCCGGGTTGTTTTCATCTTCATTTGTCATCCTGCTACCATCACATAATCTTGTTTCCCAAGCTGTGATTCCTGCGTGCATAGCACTAAGTGCAGGAAAACTTTTTGGATGTACTATTTTCAAATCAAGAGCCGTGAATAATAATACGGTATTTCCCGGACCTGATCACGGATACAGGACTGTGACGTCAGACGCCGAAAACACATGCGGCAGTGCTGTTTTACCATCGCTACAAGTAAGCCACGATTGTAACAGTTACAATAAGAAGACAAGGTAACTCATACTAAAAGTGTCTTTCACATCAAGGAGACTTTATGTTCCTGAATATACAAAGTATTTGTGAATAACAAGGACTGAACTTTCCCTAAATCTAACATTCTCATTAGTGGAGATCAATACGATAATCCTAGAGTTACGCTGTGTATATAATTTTAACCCTTTGAGGGTAAAATGTATGTATAATTCATTTCACTCGTATTTACCACATTTATTTATTTATTCACTAATGTTAGTTTTAAATATCCCAATCCATTAGAGGTCTGGTCACATTAAATTTATAGTTGTACATAAAATATTTATAATTTAGCACATTATCATCATATAACACATTACACATATGTAGTGTATTACAATTATTAGCACTTTGCACTTTCTTAACTTTCTAAATAAAACACCCTTTGTATATTATCCACAGACCACTGGCCCTATACTTCATTATAAGAAATACATCTGCACACAATACACTTAGCACAAGTTAATAGTGTATATGTACCTTTGAGGTAATTAATATCATTTGGGTCTCATTTTTTGGGAGATATTGTATATGTGCCTTTGAGGTAATTAATCTTATTTGGATCTCACTTTTTGGAAGATATATCATCCCCTTTATATCTAGTTTTAGATTCCTTTAGCTTCCTCTAGCGCCCTCACTACTCACCTACTAATCATTATCAATTTGAAAAGACACAAGGATCTTTTTCTTTAAGTGAGGTGTTTGGAATCTCATATCTCCAGCGCTCTACTTATTCACCCATATAAGGCCAAGGAAATAGCAGAGGTCTTCTGACCTTTCCTAGGACCAGAAAATATAACAAATAGACTAGAAGTCTTCCTGAAATCTTTAGTAGCTTCAACATAATATTTCAAAGCTCTTACCACATCCAAAGAATGTGAGGATCTTTCCAAAGGATTCTTAGGATTAGGACACAAGGAAGGGACAACAATTTCTCTACTAATGTTGTTAGAATTCACAACCTTAGGTAAAAATTCAAATGAAGTCCGCAAAACTGCCTTATCCTGATGAAAAATCAGAAAGAGATTCACAAGAAAGAGCAGATAGCTCAGACACTCTTCTAGCAGAAGAGATGGCCAAAAGGAACAACACTTTCCAAGAAAGTAGTTTAATGTCCAAAGAATGCATAGGCTCAAACGGAGGAGCCTGTAACACCTTCAAAACCAGATTAAGACTCCAAGGAGGAGAAATTAATTTAATGACGGGCTTAATACAAACTAAAGCCTGTAAAAAACAGTGAATATCAGGAACTTTAGCAATCTTTCTGTGAAATAAAACTGAAAGAGCAGAGATTTGTCCCCACCTCCATAGGAGGCAAAGTTTGTAAAACTGAATTGTGGGTGTGGTGAAGGGTGTATTTATAGGCATTTTGAGGTTTGGGAAACTTTGCCCCTCCTGGTAGGATTGTATATCCCATACGTCACTAGCTCATGGACTCTTGCCAATTACATGAAAGAAAATAATAATGGTGTAAATAATAATCACAGTGATAATGATATGTGATGTGACAATATTTAAAAAAATAACTAAATAAAGAAACATGCCATATCCCTCATAGAGGTTAAAAAGCACATATATATATATATACAGTATATATATATATATATATATATATATATATATATATATATATATATATATATATATATATATATATATATATATATATATATACTGTATATATATATATATATATATATATATATATACCGTTTATATATATACACCGTATATATACACACACACACGTTACATGATATGTTTAGTGCTATTACCATCCCTTCTAAATGTGAACAAAGTAAATACAGTGAAAATATTAATAATAAATATTAATTAAATATATTCCTATTAAATACCATACTGACTAAATGTGACAGCCCGTATTATATACAATACAAATTTTCATTAATTGAAAGCAGCTAAGTCTATATTTTCATTTAGACCCTCCGGAGTTAGAGATCTTAATCAAATCCAGAAGATCTTTGTCTGTCTAGTAAAGCGATTAAATCAATTGGAGTGGGGAATAAAATTCAGTTTAATTTTATAGACACCTTTTTTACCCTGATGTTTGCACGCACTACATATGTTGGGACACACTATGTGGGAATTTAATTTTGATATTCCTTAAATGTTAAAGGGACAGTCAAGTCCAAAAAAAACTTTCATGATTCAGTTTGGGGCATGTAATTTTAAACAGCTTTCCAATTTACTTTTATCACCAATTTTGCTTTGTTCTCTTGGTATTCTTACTTAAAATTTAAACCTAGGAGGTCCATATGCTAATTTCTTAGACCTTAAAGTCCGCCTTTAATCTGAATGCATTTTGACAGTTTTTCACCACGAGGGCGTTAGTTCATGTGTTTCATATAGAAAGCATTGAGCTCATGCACGTGAAGTTACCGAGGAGTGAGCACTGATTAGCTAAAATGCAAGTCTGTCAAAAGAACTGAAATAAGGGGGTTTGCATAGGCTTAGATACAAGGTAATCACAGAGGTAAAATGTGTATTATTATAACTGTGTTGGTTATGCAAAACTGGGAAATGGGTAATAAAGGGATTATCTATCTTTTTAAACAACAAAAATTCTGATGTTGACTGTCCCTTTAAATTTAAATTCAACACATTTGTCATCAATAAAAGTACACATCCCACATCTGGGTTTCCCACATTTATATATGCCCTCAGACACTCCAGGAAAATCATATGTACCATTCCTCCTTGCATTCCCGCTTGGGTTACTCATTTTAGTGGAAACCACCTTGCTGGGTGCTAATGAATTTTTTTAATATGGGAGCTCTCTTGAACACACAAATTGGTCTATCTCCGATCAAATCTTTTAATACTGGATCACTGGATAGAATCTACCAATGTTTGTTCAAGATCTTGATGATATGCCCATAGTTACTGTTTAATTTAGTTATAAACTTTGACGTATTTTCAAACTTATTATTTTTATTGATCTTAGATTTTTTTCTCAAAAAATGTCCACCTATCGATTGCTAGAACTCTATCTCTACTAGCTATAATAGATGATTTGTCATAACCCTCATCTGAGAATCTTTTCTCTAAAATAATTGATTCTTCTAAAAAATCTTCTATATTCGAGCAGTTACGCCGTATTCTACAAAATTGGCTAAAAGGAATATTATCCAGCCATTTAAGATGGTGGTTACTTCTTCTGTTAATGTAACTATTAGAACCAACCTTTTTAAACAAAGGTATTAGATACCACTTCACCATTC
This sequence comes from Bombina bombina, assembly GCF_027579735.1. Lineage (NCBI taxonomy): Eukaryota > Metazoa > Chordata > Amphibia > Anura > Bombinatoridae > Bombina > Bombina bombina. Next base: position 167,140,085 of record NC_069502.1, read on the forward strand.
CTATCCCGTTTAAGAGACACATCTAGAAAATTTATAGAATCTTTCTCCATCTGATATGAGAAGGAAATCCACCAAGTAGTGGTATTAAAATATGGAATAAATTCATGGGCCAAAGAAATTGGTCCTTCCCAGATAAACAACAGATTATCTATGAAACGGCCATAGAAAACAACGTTAGCTCAATACATGATGAATAAAGAAAACTTTGCTAAAAAAAAAACATAAATAAGTTGGCAAAGCTAGGGGCAACATGTGTCCCCATGGCCGTTCCACATATCTGCAAAAAATAAACTATCTTGGTAAATAAAATAGTTGTGAGTAAGAAGGAATTTAATGGAATCCAATAAAAAAAATGTTGTTTAACAGGTAAATAAATATCAGATTCAAGAAAATGTTTAACTGTCAACAAACCTAAATGATGTTGTATATTTGAATAAAGTGGAGGAACAAAACCATAAAAATGGTGATAGAGTGTGCCAAATAAATCAAAAAGTGAATTTGGACCTCAATAGGAAAACGGGGTCTAAAATCTGTATTGAGGAGATGTGAAAAAAGTGTGGACAAACGGATCAATAAAAATTAGGTGAAACAAGTGTAAAACAAATTAAATTAAAATGTGTCAGTAACTACTAATGTAGAGTGTGCTATAGAACATATACAATAAAACTGTGATTAGTATTTCTTTTGCTGTACCAAAGGATGTAGCAAATCTGTGAAATATCAATGTTTGTGTAGCGATAAAGTGTCACATAAATGTCATTGACAGTACACGCATATAATGGAGCAATAAAGTAACAAACTAGTGAAATGGCAAAAATAGAAAAAATATAAAATGCAACAATGATAATTAAAATGAAAAAATGCTTATCGTGCAAATGAGTCCCAAATAAGTGCTATGGAAGAAAATGACTTAAGCCGTCAGAGTCTCTGTAAATGAGATGGAATTACTCGACACAATATAGGTGTTCGATATGCAACAGGCAGCTGGTCTTGATGATGTCTGATCAAAACAAATCTAAAAATGGAACAAAAAAAGACAACGCCTCATAGTGCAAATAGGTTTAAAAATAGGAGGGGTGTGCAATCACATCAGAGAACATCAAATGTAGATATACTCACAAGAGCATTGGCACCCTTAAGCAAAGAGGTGCAAATGAGCAGGCTGACGTTTATTCAGCAGTCAGTACGCTGTATAGTAGAAATCCAAGTTCTCACCGATGCAGCTGTGGGGTCTCCTCCGCAGTCTGAGGCAGAATTCTCTGGAGCCGTGCTGTATGGAAGAAAAACAGGCAAATCTCCCCTGCGTGCAAACCAACCGACACCCAGAGTTGGTGTTTGAGATGGACAGTTCTCAATGAAACTTGTCTGTCAGTGACAGAATAACTTGGCATGTGTATATAAAAAAAGCCGCAAAAGGTCAGGCTATGGTATAAAAAGATTTAAAAGAATTTATTGTTTGAGCTTTAGACGCATTTCTCGGCCACAAGCTCCTGGCCGTTTCATCAAGTAGAATATATTTACACATGTGGTAGTAAGACGAATTTAAAAGACATGCCAAGAAATTTCATTGGTCGAAAACGGACCAATTACAATATAGGATACATTGTGAATCGATACAAAATGTAACAATGTAAAAGGCAATCTGTTTCAAATAAACAATACAAGTAACATAATACCCAAAGCTAAAAGAAAGTGATAGATCTTCATAGACGCAATAATTTGCGTATATACCAGATCTATGTTGCGTTCAATCTGAGAAATAAAATAAGACATCACCTATATGCATGACTGCTTTTCAAAAACTATATGAGGAAAGTGATAAATCTGATGATAAAATCAATGCTATGATCTCTGATGTTTTTAATACGTATTTATAAGCAGAATGTAGGTAGACATATTGTTAAAGTGATATATGAGGTGTCATAAAATATTATATTAAAATTGAATATCCCAAAATGACACATGATGTAAATGAATGATCACCACATACATAACAAAAAATGTAAATGGAAATAATAATTATCCTATATATTAATATAATAAAATCCTAGCGGTTGTGAATGGTCTCTTTTAAAGATCTGTAATGATAAAGCATAAAGAAGATAGCAGCTGTATCAGGATTTGAACTCACAGCCTTTGGATTGGGGGGCGGTTGACCTAACCGCTAGGCCACAACGGCCCACTCTGTTGTAAATTGGCGTATGGTTGTTGAGTCACCCAAATCTGTGGGTATGCAAAGGGGAAAAGGAAGGGGGTAGAGGGGCACTAATCTGAAGGCCCTAATAAAGGGATAGATGAGTAAGTGCCTATAAGTCTTGGATAGGCCTAAGATGATGAGTTAGTGTGTGTGTCTAGGTTTTGCAACAATTGATACTAATGTCAATATAGAAAATGGAAGATCCAAAGGTTGGATCACAAATCCCAAAGATAAATAATTGATAAAATATGGGACAGGAAAACATAATACATCGGGGGACAGGAAACACTAAGGGAAATGCATGTTAGAAAAAAATGCCTAATGGTATGGATGTTTAATCGAAGGCTGCTAAGTCTAAGTTAGAATTGAGTCCAAAAGGATGTAATGTTTTCAGTTTGTGAATCCAAAAAGTTTCTCGGATCCTTAGCTGGATAATTCTATTATAATCTGTGGAATATAGTCAATGGGGTAAAATTTGAAAATATCAGAATTTCCCCTGTGTTTATTAAGACAATGTTCTGGAATGCTGTGTTTAATCTTTTTTTTGGTGCAGTTTTTACAATTTCGCCAGTGTTCACCCCAGCGTATCTTTGCCTTTCTTGAGGTGCGACCCACATATTGGATCCCACAGATCTTTTGGACAATTGTCTTAACAAAGTCAGGTATCTAGACAGAGATGAATTATTAAATAAAAACAAACAGATTAAAAATAAAGATGGAAATGATTTTTTAGAACCACTGTTTATAACACAATACAATTCAAATTATAAACAAATACAGGGAGCTATTAACAAACATTGGTACATCATTAAGATCCTGTTCTAAAGACCCTTTTGGGAGATTACCCAAAGACTGTATACACTAGAGCACCAACACTTAGAAGCAAATTGGCACCGAGTAAGAAAGTCAAACACATTTTACCTAAATCACAACCTACAATAAAGAAGATCACCTCATTTTTAGACAGAACAGGGGTATATAAAGGTGGACAAAAAAAGTGTAACACTTGCAAGTTTATTATTTCTGGGAAAAAATCCTTTCATTCATTTGTCATTGGAGAAGTTTTCAACATCACTAGGTTTATGAATTGTAACTCTGTCTTTGTTGTATATGTCCTGGAATGTTGTTGTGGGATCCAATATGTGGGTCGCACCTCAAGAAAGGCAAAGGTATGCTGGGGTGAACACTGGCGAAATTGTAAAAACTGCACCAAAAAAAAGATTAAACACAGCATTCCAGAACATTGTCTTAAGAAACACAGGGGAAATTCTGATATTTTCAAATTTTACCCTATTGACTATATTCCGCCTTCCACAGATTATAATAGAATTATCCAGCTAAGGATCCGAGAAACTTTTTGGATTCACAAACTGAAAACATTACATCCTTTTGGACTCAATTCTAACTTAGACTTAGCAGCCTTCGATTAAACATCCATACCATTAGGCATTTTTTTCTAACATGCATTTCCCTTAGTGTTTCCTGTCCCCCGATGTATTATGTTTTCCTGTCCCATATTTTATCAATTATTTATCTTTGGGATTTGTGATCCAACCTTTGGATCTTCCATTTTCTATATTGACATTAGTATCAATTGTTGCAAAACCTAGACACACACACTAACTCATCATCTTAGGCCTATCCAAGACTTATAGGCACTTACTCATCTATCCCTTTATTAGGGCCTTCAGATTAGTGCCCCTCTACCCCCTTCCTTTTCCCCTTTGCATACCCACAGATTTGGGTGACTCAACAACCATACGCCAATTTACAACAGAGTGGGCCATTGTGGCCTAGCGATTAGGTCAACCGCCCCCCAATCCAAAGGCAGTGAGTTCAAATCCGGATACAGCTGCTATCTTCTTTATGCTTTATCATTACAGATCTTTAAAAGAGACCATTCACAACCGCTAGGATTTTATTATATTAATATATAGGATAATTATTATTTCCATTTACATTTTTTGTTATGTATGTGGTGATCATTCATTTGCATCATGTGTCATTTTGGGATATTCAATTTTAATATATTTTATGACACTTCATATATCACTTTAACAATATCCTATGTCTACCTACATTCTGCTTATAAATATGTATTAAAAACATCAGACATCATAGCATTGATTTTATCATCAGATTTTTCACTTTCCTCATATAGTTTTTGAAAAGCAGTCATGCATATAGGTGATGTCTTATTTTATTTCTCAGATTGAACGCAACATAGATCTTGTATATACGCAAATTATTGCGTCTATGAAGATCTATCGCTTTCTTTTAGCTTTGGGTATTATGTTACTTGTATTGTTTATTTGAAACGAATAGCCTTTAACATTGTTACATTTTGTATTGATTCACAATGTATCCTATATTGTAATTGGTCCGTTTTCGACCAATGAAATTTCTTGGCATGCCTTTTAAATTCGTCTTACTACCACATGTGTAAATATATTCTACTTGATGAAACGGCCAGGAGCTTGTGGCCGAGAAACGCGTCTAAAGCTCAAACAATAAATTCTTTTTATACCATAGCCTGACCTTTTGCGGCTTTTTTTATATACACATGGCAAGTTATTCTCTGGGTGTCGGTTGGTTTGCACGCAGGGGAGATTTGCCTGTTTTTCTTCCATACAGAACGACTCCAGAGAATTCTGCCTCAGACTGCGGAGAGCCCACAGCTGCATCGGTGAGAACTTGGATTTCTACTATACAGCTTACTGACTGCTGAATAAACATCAGCCTGCTCATTTGCACCTCTTTGCTTAAGGGTGCCAATGCTCTTGTGAGTATATCTACATTTGACGTTCTCTGATGTGATTGCACACCCCTCCTATTTTGAAACCTATTTGCACTATGAGGCGCTGTCTTTTTTTTGTTCCATTTGAATAAAGTGCATCAACATCACAACTGATCCACCATCTTTCTTTATTACTGCTATTACCTGGAATTTTATTAAGCTTATCTAGTAGATCTGTGGTATCACTTATATAAGAATCTAAATTAATCACACATTTTAAAATAAATAAATTGATCTATAAGGAAAGATTACTGGTCATACTATCCACCCCAGAGATAATAGGTCTCCCTAGTGAAGTATCTACACTCTTATGATTTTTTTGTGACAGTAATAAGCCACACCAGGTTTATCTGGAAGCAGGAAATTATTTTCATTCTAAGTCAATATTCCTTGAAGCAACCCACTATATACTAATCAGTTCCTTGGTATAATGAATTGTGGGGTTACTGCATAATATTTTATAAAAAGATTCATCTCTCAAGATGTGATCTGCCTCTTTGAAATAATCAATCTTATTTTGAACTACCACCTCACCACCCTTGTCCACCTGTCTGATAATGATTTCAGTATCTGACATTAAATTGGATAGGGTAATAAAGGGATTATCAATTCCTCAATTCCTTTTGTAGCTGTTTTTTCTCTTTGTTTTGTTACAAGGTCTTCATTTTGGGTAGACATTCGAAAGGTCAACCATCTTTATTTGGTTTGTTCAAGTTATTTTGTGTTCAAACAAGTAATAGAATGAACAAGTTCCAGAGGGCTCATCATATTCTCATCAGTTCAGGCTCCTTCTGGACCTACCATTATTTTGATTGGTTGTACAGATGTTCTCTATGGCTTACAGAAAAAAAGGGAACTTTGCTTCTATTTTTCAAACTTGTTGTTTGCCTATCAGCTTCTGCTAGGTTTGGTTGGGAGATTTTGTCTTCAGTTTCATCTTTATGGATTTTATATTTTTTGGTATCAATAGTTTTATCCCACCCTTTCTTTTATTTCTGCTTTGTATTATCTCACTTGTAAGTATTACCAGGGGGCCAAGATAACTGGAAATTAACAACCAAATATAAGCACTTTCGATATCTTGGCCCATACCCTGGGTAATACTTACTATGCTTCCTCCCTTTTGCCTGGTTCACTTATTTTGGCTGGACCTTACTAGGAGGAGGAGGAAGGGGTGGTGTCCCACTACAGGCTTTATGTGGTAAATGAGGGGAGTGGATAGTTCTGTCCACACCCCTCTTGAGAGGGGTCTCACTGGTAAATATTACCCAGGGTATGGACCAAGATATAGAAATTTACTATATTTGGTTGTTAATTTCCAGTTATTTTGCTGCTTAAAGAAGTAGTAATATATGTGATACAATTATTACATCCTGGCTGTTTCTGGTACTTGATAACTGGATATCAACACCTCTGGAATATAATTTAAAAATATATAACAGTAGTGGCTCATACATTTCAAGAGACGCACTACACATGCAAAATTTCCTAACTAGCACATTAAAGGGATAGTAAACCCTATTTTTTCCATTTTTTAAAACATCACCAATAACACCTATTATCAATTTTTTTACATTTACATGCAATTCATAAAATAAAATAAAAATGCTGCCAAAACCTTCATTTCCATTGTAATTCTTCCAAGTTACCGAGTTCTACCTAGATAGAATAAAGATGGGGTCACGCATGCGCATATCGTTTAATTTTTTTGCAATGCATGCGCATTTGTCCCTAGTCTTCTGCAGCTTCAGCCGCACACGTCATACTGCAGCTCAATGATGATGATCATAATATATGCGCATGTGATATTTTCACAAAACTGGAAGAGTGCAATTCACGGTACATTGAGCATGCGAGTGCCCACAAGTCAAAATGTGCATGCTGAGATTGAGGACTGGCACTTATTTTAATATTCAAATCAACTGATCTGTGCTGCAGCGCCATTGGATGAAGGGCTGTCATAGATAACCTGCAACTCCAGCCTACATTAATGGGTGGTCGTTTACAGGGAAAGACAAAATAATACATTTATACACTGTAAAGATTTGTTTTAGGGTAAGAACCGTCCGTTTTTAATCTATGACACCTTATATGAGTGGAGTGATCATGTATTTTGGAGTACATTACCTAAGGAAAGATTTCTAACCCTTTAAACTGAGAAATCTTTGGGTTTATAAACTGAGAATAAATCGGACATCTGGGAACAACTGTGTAAGCAGAATGTTCGCAGTAATGCACAGGGGACATCTACTACAGAATATTAAAAGATATCAAGGAACTAGACACTTCTAGTCTTCTAAAAGTGGGACGTTTGTCCCACATCATTTGGATACAGGTCAATTGCAGACATCCCAACTCTCCCTGAAGTTCAGGGAGTCTCCCTGATTGTAATAGCGGCTCCTTGATGCCAGCAAATGGAATGCAATCTCCCTGAAACTCCAAGTACCATGATCCAATGTGGCCCAAATCCGAAAAGTGTTTCTTTAAGGAATGCCTTTAGTTGCTGGGACGTTATAGAACCCTCAAAGCATGCATCAGTAACCAAAAAGCCCCCACTCATCTTAATAAAATAAAAACACAAATACTACCTTATTTACTGCACGTAATTAAACTTTGTATTCTAAAATATTTAAAGGGATACTAACCACACATTTTTTCTTTCATGATTCAGATAGAGCATGCCATTTTAAGCAACTTTCTAATTTACTCCTATTATCAATTTTTCTTTGTTCTCATGTTATCTTGATTTGAAAAAGCTGTAATAAAAGGTTAGGAGCCGGCCCGTTTTTAGTTCGGCACCTTGGTAGAGCTTGCTGATTGGTTTGCTACATTTAGCCACAGATCAGCAAGTGCTACCCAGGTGCTGAACAAAAAATGGTCCGGCTCTAAAGCTTACAGTACTGCTTTTTCAAATCAAGATAGCATGAGAACAAAGAAAATTTGATAATAGGAGTAAATTAAAAAGGTTCTTAAAATCTCATGCTCTATCTGAATCATGAAAGAAAAAAAAATTGGGTTTAGTGTCCCTTTAAGCATTCAACAAGTGTACGATCACTGGAAAATAGGTTTGTTGTATGTGGTTGTGCAATAAAGCTACTTTTTTTTTTAAATGTGACTTTAGTGGGAAGCTACTTTAATAAGTCTCTATCTTATTTAGGGTGTAAAATATATATCTGGGAGGGGAGGGTTGGCAACGCAGTAGCGGGTGAAGCCACCTCCCTGAAATGAGTTTTTGCAGGTTGGGAAGTCTGAAAATGACACTTGGGAAGTTGCATTGCACATAAGCAGCTGGTGACAAGTAGACACACGTTATGTGCAGTGTAACTTCTAGGGCTTATATCACGTATTTCATTACTGCAGCACCTACAAATTAATAGTGTGCCACTTGGCCAAGATTTGCCTCTACATGTCCGATGCTGTCTGGAGCTAGTACAGGGTGTAAGTGAAAAAGAGGGATTGTAAATAAATAAGGTAGGGAAAATTGTATCTGTATCGCCTGCTTTATTGTCAACTTTTGGTTCCCTAAATTTTACAATGCAGAGTAACACAAGGCCTCAGCAATGGCAGCTCATGTCTAAAAAAACAAAGCCCTCAGTAAAAAATAAAGTAGGCGCCACCCAAAGGTTCCAAGGATTTGAATCAGATAATTCAATACGAACATTAACAAATAAATAGCTAAACGGACAACTTTTTTTTAACAAACTTGGCCTCGCCAAACACAAAACTACAAGCTTGTGCTACAGCATCCTCCATCCTATAATGACTTCACAACGTCCGGTTAAGAAATGGAAGCAGGTCACGCCTGCGTGTAAAACGTCACCCGTCAACCAATGAGATTCCTACAGCTCCAACAAACGTCGAAGACTGGGTCACAGTCACCGGCGATTTCGCTACCCGTCGGTTGCTGATTGGCTCTCTTTCTGATGAAGCTGGCAGAATAGCCAATAGGCAGCGAACACGGCGGGAGGTGATTCGATAGTACAAGGTTGCGGAGAAAAAGTGGGGCAGATAAGCCACAGCTGAGGGACGCGCCAGTGAGTGAACGTTGTCGGTGGAGGGACAGAGAAGGATAATGGCGAGAGCTTTGCTCGGTGAGACGTCTAATTTCCTTCGCATTAGCCTGACTGATCACAATGAGCTAGGGTTGTATTTATGTTTTGTATTTTCTATTTTATTTTAGAATTGCTCGTCTAATAACTATGTTGCATAAATAAACTATGGTATATTTACAATATATGATATATAGTTAGGCTTCTGGGGCTGGTGCATTTTTATAAAACTGTTTTCTTGTCTGCATCGTGTACATCTTGCATTCTGTATTAATTCACTGCAAGAACGTATAAATACTATTAGTTTGTAAGCTCCAAGGGATATTTTAAAAGAAGAAACACATTTACAGAATAATAACATGCAAAATAAATGTTTTAATAGGTTTTAGAGCAGTCATTTTGTATATTTAAATGTGCACTGTTTTGTAGTCAAGGGATGTGTCCCTTAACATTCCCTCGAATAGGTTTGTCGTTACTAGTTTACAGGATCCACTTTAGCCTTTCTGGAGATGGTGGGGGGGGGGGTCAGTATTAGCATCTAAAGGGTTAAACTGGAGTTTCACTTCCTCTATCAATTCTAATACTTGAATACTCCTTTATATATTCATGATTCAGATACAGCCTGCAAATTTAAGCAACTTTCTAATTTACTCCTATTATCAATTTTTATTTGTTATCTTGTTATCTTTATTTGAAAAAGCAGACATGTAAAGCTTAGGAGTCAGCCCAACTTCGTTTCAGCACCTGTGTAGGGCTTGCTAATTGGTGTCTAAAAAGTAGCCATCGGTCAGCAAGCGCTACCCAGGGTGCTGAATCAAAAACAGGCCTGCTCCTAAGCTTACATTTCTGCTTTTTCAAATAAAGATACCAAGAGAACGAAGAAAAATTGATAATAGGAGTAAATTTATAAAGCTGCTTAAAATTGCATGCTCTTTCTGAATCATGAAAGAAAACATTTGGGTTCAGTATCCCTTTAATATTGCTTAATATGTTTTGTTCTCTGAAAATTAGTGGTAAAGGGATTCATTTTTATATTAATGTTATTAGAAGAAAATGCATTATCAAAATATACAAACCAACAACAAAATATGTATTTTGGTTTAGCAATTATGCTGACAGGCTAAATGCAAGTCTACAGTATTTCTAGTAAACATATTAGAGTGGTCACCTGCTTATTCAATATGCTGCCCCAGGTATAAGGTCAGATAGACCTTTAATATAATTATGTACCAGGTCATGTGCCACATTCTGTTACCTGGAACTTTTGTTGATGTTTCTTTGTTACAAAATCCAAGTGATGTATGTAGCATTCATTGCCAAGTTTTATAATCGCCTGTTTACAATTTTATGTGGTTAGGGGTTTCCACAAAAATTAAAAATGCCTGAGGAAAGTGATGGTGAAAATTGGGGTTGTATACCCACTGGTGTGTCAGAAATATGGTGGAGCTCTGCTGAAAAGTTGTGCATTCATGTTTGTCTGCTTTGGAAGGGATTGTTTCTGACAAGTAGTTTTGGGTACCTAATTTTCTATCAGTGCTTGAAGCCTAATAGTGTCCACAAATGAGTACGTTTTGTAAATTTGTGTCAGTGCATATGTTAAATATGGTGCTACAAAATGCAAACTTGAGTGTTTATTTCTTGGATTGCTACAGCATCAAACATATTGATAATGAGCTATGAAATCCAAATATTCTTTCCAATTTACTTATGTTGTCAAATTTGCTTCATTCTCTTGGTATCCTTTTAAGGAACACCACTGTACTACTGGGAGATAATTTCCTCTCTTGAGGAATTCAGCTAAGAGGCATATATGTGCAGCCACCATTCAGCAGCTAGATCTCAGTAGTGCTGCTCCTTATCATACCTAGGTATGCTTATTAAAAAAGGATACATTGAGAACAAAGCAAAATAGGTAATAGAAGTAAATTGAAAAGTTGTTTAAAATTGCTTGTTCTATCTGAATCATGTCACAAAAGTCCTTTTGGTGTATACAGTATGGCACATTTAAATTTTCTTGCAAAATTTAATTGTGAAACCTCTTTAAGCTTTAGGGAATTTTAGTGACCACATGTTAACAAATATACGGCTAGATAAAAAGTTATACTCTGCTGCAGGTAAAAAACAAACAAACATGCAGAAATGAACAGCAGCCAATCGGCATCAACAGTGCTGAGGTCATGAACTCTCTTACTGTGATCTCATGAGATTTCATGTAAACTTCCTTACACTGAATATGGAAATAAGATGAGTGTGCATGAAATCTCGCTCCTTCCGCTGTCCCAGGACAGGTATACTGATTTGCAGCTTAAAAGTCCTTTACAATGGGATTTGGCTACTAAGAAACTTTTGAGGTAAAATATCTTTCATTTTTACATAGAGATGTTCAGGTGATATTTTCTAGTCAGCTTTTTACAGCTATGCTGCATCACTTTCAAGTGTTTCAACATTTGGGTATCATGTCCCTTTAATAACTACCTAGCTAAAATAAATACAAATTGACCTGTAAAATAAAACCTAACCTGCCTTACAATAAAACCTAACCCTACAATTAAATAAATTCCCTAAATTAAATACAATTAACTAAATTCAATACAATTAGCTAAATTACACCAAAAAAAACACGAAATTACAGAAAATAAAAAACAAATTACAAGATCTTTAAACTAATTACACCTAATCTAATAGCCCTATCAAAATAAAAAAGCCCACCCAAAAAACTAGCCTAAGCTACCAATAGCCCTTAAAAGGGCCTTTTGCAGGGCATTGCCCCAAAGAAATCAGCTCTCTTACCTGTAAAAGAAAAAATACAAACAACCCCCCCAACAGTAAAACCCACCACCCACACAACCAACCCCCCCCAAATAAAACCCTAACTAAAAAAACCTAATCTCCCCATTGCCCTGAAAAGGGCATTTGGATGGGCATTGCCCTTTAAAAGGGCATTTAGCTCTATTGCAGCCCAAACCCCTAATCTAACAATAAAACCCACCCAATACACCCTTTAAAAATCCTAACACTAACCCCCAAAGATCCACTTACAGTTTTGAAGAGCCGACATTCATCGTCAACGAAGCTGGGAGAAGTCTTCATCCAAGCGGCAAGAAGTCCTCAACAAAGCCGTCAGAAGTGGTCCTCCAGACGGGCAGGAGTCTTCACCCAGACGACATCTTCTATCTTCATCTTTCCGACGCGGAGTGGCTCCATCTTCAAGACGCGGAGCATCCTCTTCAATCGACGGCTTCTTCTACAATGAAGATTCCTTTAAATGACGTCATCCAAGATGGCGTCCCTTAGATTCCGATTGGCTGATAGAATTCTATCAGCCAATCGGAATTAAGGTTGAAAAAATCCTATTGGCTGATCCAATCAGCCAATAGGATTGAGCTCACATTCTATTGGCTGTTTCAATCAGCCAATAGGGTTTTTTTTTTTTCTCAACCTTGATTCCGATTGGCTGATAGAATTCTAAGGGAAGCCATCTTGGATGACGTCATTTAAAGGAACCTTCATTGTAGAAAAAGCCGTTGATTGAAGAGGATGCTCCGCGCCGGATGTCTTGAAGATGGAGCCGCTCCGTGTTGGAAGGATGAAGATGGAAGATGCCGTCTAGGTGAAGACTTCTGCCGGCTTCATTGAGGACTTATTGCCACTTGGATGAAGACTTCTCCCAGCTTCGTTGAGGATGGATGTTGGCTCTTCAAAACTGTAAGTGGATCTTCGAGGGTTAGTGTTAGGATTTTTTAAGTGTGTAAGGGCAATGGGGAGATTAGTTTTATTTGGGGGGTTGGTTGTGTGGGTGGTGGGTTTTACTGTTGGGGGGGGGGGGGGTTGGTTGTATAATTTTTTTTATTTTTTTTCAGGTTAAAGAGCTGATTGCTTTGGGGCAATGCCCCGCAAAAGGCCCTTTTAAGGGATATTGGTAGTTTAGTTTAGGATAGGGTTTTTTTTTTATTTTGGGTGGGCTTTTTTATTTTGATAGGGCTATTAGATTAGGTGTAATTAGTTTAAAGATCTTGTAATTTGTTTTTTATTTTCTGTAATTTAGTGTTTGTTTTTTTGTAATTTAGCTAATAGTATTGAATTTAGTTAATTGTATTTAATTTAGGGAATTTATTTAATTGTGGGGTTAGGTTAGGTTTTATTTTACAGGTACATTTGTATTTATTTTAGCTAGGTAGTTAGTAAAAAATTAATAACTATTTAGAAACTTTTCTACCTAGTTAAAATAAATACAAACTTGCCTGTAAAATTAAAAATAAACCCTAAGCTAGATACAATATAACTATTAGTTATATTGTAGCTAGCTTAAGGTTTATTTTACAGGTAAGTATTTAGTTTTAAATCGGAATTATTTAGTTATTAATAGTAAGTCTTTTTATTTAGATTTATTTGAATTATATTTGTTAGGGGGGGTTAGGGTTAGACTTTGGTTTAGGGGTTAATAACTTTAGTATAGTGGCGGCGACGTTGGGGGCGGAAGATTAGGGGTTAATAATTTTAGTGTTTGCGATGCGGGAGGGCCTCGGTTTAGGGGTTAATAGGTACTTTATGGGTGTTTAGTGTACTTTGTAACACTTTAGTTATGAGTTTTATGTTACACTTTGTAGTGTAAAACTCGTAACTACTGACTTTAGAATGCGTTACAAATCTTGACGGGATAGGGTGTACCGCTCACTTTTTGGCCTCCCAGGACAAGCTTGTTATACCGGCGCTATTAAAATCCCATTGAAAAAAGACTATACGTAATTTGCGTAAGTTGATTTGCGGTATGGCCAAAAAAGTGTGCGGTGCCCCTAAATCTGCAAGACTCGTAATACCAGCGGTAGTGAAAAAGCAGCGTTATAACCTGATAACGCTGCTTTTTCGCTATAACGCAAAGCTCGTAATCTAGCCGATACTTTTTCCCATTCTATTTCTCAAACCACTGAAACTGAACCAGAATATAACTTTAGTGGGCTCTTGGCAAGATACATTGTGGACTTTTCAACTGCCCAAAACTTGTTTAATTGACTTTGGGCGTAGCGCACCCCCAGTTTGAGACACTATAAAAAGGGGAAATTCAATGGCACCAATTTAGAACCATCGTGTGCTTAGTGATCTCAACTTGCATGTGCACTTACTATTGTGACTCACAAACATAGCTATTCAGGGCAGGTCTTAACAAAAACAAATTGAAATGTAAGACCCAGGCAAATATTTAGAAACCAGAAACTCATTGGTTTCTAGAACTCTGAGAGCTCACTAATCCTGGGTCTTGGTGGCTGCTACAGTTGCATTTTGAATCATGTGTTTGATGATGGGAATTCTAATCCCCGTGTGTTCACCAGGGAAGTATGTTGGTAGTAAGGTGGGGCTCAGCAGGGCTTATACTTTTGAGGTACCCTCACATAGGAAGAGCTATAGAAGGTTTTTTTTTTTTTTTTTTTTTACTGACAAGCCCAGTTTATGTAAACTACAGAGGTATGGACTGCAGTGATTTATTTTAGTGGTCCAGTGTTTATTTGTGTGGCCTTGGGGCACAGCACATGTTTGGTATCTGTCTGCGAATCAATTTGACCACACACACACGCACATATATTTACATACACGGGCATACATGCGCGCGCATACACATTTTTATCACCAATTATGTTTTGTTCTCTTGGCATTCTTACTTGAAAGCTAAACTTAGGAGGTTAATATGCTAATTTCTTAGACATTGAAGATTGCCTCTAATCTGAATGCATTTTGACCACTAGAGGGCATTAGTTCATGTGTTTTATATAGATAACATTGAGCTCATGCACTTGAAGTTACCCTGGAGTGAGTACTGATTGGCTAAAATGCAAGCCTGTCAAAAGAACTGAAATAAGCGGGCAGTTTGCAGAGGCTTACATACAAGGTAATCACAGCGGTAAAAAGTGCATTTCTATAACAGTGTTGGTTATGCAAAACCGGGCAATGAGTAATAAAGGGATTATCTATCTTTTTAAAAAACAAAAATTCTGGTGTAGACTGTCACTTTAACAGTAGAAGTAAATAAGAGCATACAATTTTAAACAACTTGCTATCTAAATCATGAAAGAGAAATTGTGGTTTCAGATGCATCATTTTAAACAACTTTCCAATTTACTTATATTATCAAATGGGCTTTGTGCTTTTCGAATCCTTTGTTGAAAAGAAAATCTAGATAGGCTCATAGGAGCGTACATAAGACTTTAAGTACTCTATAGCAGCAGTGTTTTGCAACATTGTTTGTTTGTAGAAATGTTGCTATACTGTACTTTGTTGCAAAAACGACTATTGAGTGCTAAAGACATTCACGCTCCTGAGCAAATATGAGCCTACCTAGACTTCTTCAGCAAAGGATACTAAAAGAACAATGCAAATGTGATAGTAGACGTAAATTGGAAAGTTGTTTAAAATTGCATGCTCTGTCTGAATCATGACAGTTTAATTTTGACTTTACTGTCCCTCAGACAGAGCATGTGATTTAAAAAAAAAAAAAAATTCTAATTAGCTTCTGTTATCTAATATGCTTAATTATTTTGATATTTTTAGTTGAAAAGCTTAACTAGGTAGGCTTAGGGGCAGCAATTCATTACTTGGAGCTAGCCGCTGATTGGTAGCTGCATACAAATGCCTCTTCATTGGTTCACCAGATGTGCTCAGCTAGCTCATAGTAATGTATGGCTGTCCCTCTATCAAAGGATACAAAGAGAATGAAGCAAATTTGATAATATAAGTAAATTGGAAAGTTGTTTAAATATCACAACCCCTTCACAGATATATGGGAGGATCCCACACATGTGATCCTAGACAGACTACCTGTGAACCTTGTCTGTATGGGCAATTATAAATCTGCCCCCTAATGTTTATAAATCATTTAGTATATAAAATATATTCTGAAATATTAAACAACCATAAAATATTGGCTTTTTATGATCTATTATTGGTTTATTAATACAATAAGAATTATCACTTTTTAGTTCCTTAGATTATCCAAGCTGTTTTTTTTTTTATTGTTATTCAACACGATCAATGTAGCTCAGGGTGATGTTTGTCTGATAATATTAACGTTTGTTCATTTATTTTATTTTCAAAATGTGCTTAAATAATGTAATTTTATTTCTAGGTGTCGTTGTTTGTACAATGTTAGTTACAGCAAACAGTATGTACTCATCCGGCGATGATGTCGTAGAGTTAACACCAGCAAATTTTAACAGTGAAGTTATCCGAAGTGACAGTTTATGGCTTGTGGAATTTTATGCTCCCTGGTTAGTATTGGACCCTTGTGTATTTAAGCAGTCAGTATTGTAGTTATATTAGGTAGAGGGGAAGACCTACCTCTTCATGTGAGAGAGACATACATACATACATACATACATACATACATACATGCATATCTCTTTCCATCTCCTCCATAGCTGGGTTCAATGATAGGGGTATACAGTGACAAGATACAAATCTAGTACAGAACAGATTAACATTTCCATTAAAAGTTTTTGGAATCCCCTTGAAATGTGGTTTTGGTCATATTTAGAGAGTCTATTCCCATCAACAATATGTATTTAACATGTACAGAAAAGTTCATGACTAGGGATCATTCTATTAATTTAAAAGTATATTTGTTTTCTTCTTAAAGGTGTGGCCACTGTCAACGATTGACACCTGATTGGAAGAAAGCAGCCACTGCCTTAAAGGTAAATGAAAAGCTTTAAAGGGACAGTCTACTCCAGAAGTTTTATTCTTTTAAAAAGGTAGATAATCCTTTTATTGCCCGCTCCCCAGTTTTGCAAACCCAAAACACTTTTTTATATTAAAGGGACATGAAACCTCTTTATTTATTTATTTTTTTTTTTCTTTTTTCTTTATGATTTAGAAAGCAGATCATTTTAAACAACTTCCTAATTTATTATCAGGTATTTATAGTGCTGCGGAATCTGTTGGCGCTCTACAAATATAATTTACTTCTATTATCTAATTTGCTTTATTCTCTTTATATCCTTTGTTGAAAAGCATATCTAAATAGCTGCTGATTTTGTGGCTGCACAAAGATGCCTTATTGGCTCACCCATGTGCATTGCTGTTTCTTCAAGAAAGGATACTAAAGGAATGAAGCAAATAAGCCTCTGCAGATTGCCCCTCTTATTTCAGTTCTTTTGACAGACTTTTTTGTTTTTAGCCAATAAGTACTGACTCCTAAACTCCACGGTAGTGAGCACAATGTTATCTATATGGCACACATGAACTAGCGCTGTCTAATACTTGAATTAAATACTCCTTGAAAATTACAGTGAGATATAGATAAATAGATATATCTATAGCTCCTGCAAAAATGTTTGTTTTTACCTTTTTGGAGCTAGAAAGTTTGTTGATATGAATAAGTGTTGTGGCACAATGTTAATATTGTTTAATATGTTGGTGCTCGGAAAATTAGTACCAAAGAGTCATTTGTTTATCTATAAGAAGAAAATGCATTATCAAAATATACAAGCCACCAAAAAAATGTAATCAGATACCTAATAATGGTTTAGTAATTATGCTGACAGGCTAAATGCAAGTCTACAGTATTTCTAGTAAACATATTAGAGTGGTCACCTGCTTATTCAATATGCTGCCCCAGGTATAAGGTCAGATAGACCTTTAACATAATTATGTACCAGGTCATGTGCCACATTCTGTTACCTGGAACCTCCTTTGATGTTTCTTTGTTATAAAATCCAAGTGCTGTATGTAGCATTCAGTGCCAAGTTTTATAATGTTTGATCTTATTTTATATACTGTATTAGTGTTTTACAGTCCCCTGTTTACAATTGTGATTGGGGATTTCTACAAAAATAAAAAGTGTCTGAGGAAAGTGATAGAGAAAAAAAAAAAGCTAACATTTTAAAGGGACACTGAACACAATTTTTTTTTTTTTTTTTTTTTTTTTTTTTTTTTTTTTTTTTTTTTTTTTTTTTTTTTTTTGCGATTCAGATAGAGCATGCAATTGTAAGCAACTTTCTACTTTACTCCTATTTTTCTTTGTTCTCTTGCTATCTTTGTTTGAAAAAGAAGGCATCTATGCTAAGGAGCCAGCCAATTTTTGTGTCGGCACTCTGGACAGCACTTGTTTCTTGGTGGGCAAATTTATACAACAATTGGCAAGAACAACCCAGGGTCAACACCAAAAATGGGCCGGCATCTAAACTTAGTCTTGCTTTTCAAATAAAGATACAAAGAGAATGACAAATTTAATAATAGGGGTAAATTAGAAAGTTGCTTTAAATTGCATGCTCTATCTGAATCACAAAAGAAAAAAAATTGGGTTCAGTGTCCCTTTAAAAAAAAGAGAGAAAAAAAAAAACGTTAAATTTAGTCAGTCAATCTCCTACTCCAAACACACTAAGGAAAGCGAAGAGAGCACGTACATTTATATCAAACAGAATTTTCTTATTTCTCTGTCATCTCACAACTCCCTGCTCATACCTATCCCAGCATACTCTTATACATTCTAAATTGGTCTATTCTATGACTTGAGGATACAGCTGTGTTGGCTTTCTTTCTTTTTCTGTTAGCAGACAGCCGGTACAATTGTGGGGCGATATTTGCATTGCAATTAAATAACCGTAATTGGGAGTGATCTAACATAATTAGGGGCACGGTTTTCAGTGTAGAAAAACATGTTCTATCCATTTTGAAAGCTGTGGGATGTGTTAATGTTGATAGCCAAATAGGACATTTTAATTCTGATTTCTATGTTGCTTTCAGGGTGTTGTGAAAGTGGGAGCTGTAGACGCAGACAAACATCAGTCCTTGAGTGGCCAATATGGTGTGCGAGGATTTCCGACCATCAAGATATTTGGATTAAATAAGAACAAGCCTGAAGATTATCAGGGTAAATAAGGCTATTTTGATAATGCTTGCATCATGGTAGTGTGGTGCACATATTACAGTGAAGAAGCCCACACAAAGAGTTGCATATTATGTTACATTAATGGGACATGGCAGTAAAGCAGTTTGTTCAGAGCATTGTACTCAAAGCTTCCATCTTACAGTTGATGTATTAGCAATTAAGCCACTTTGTTTTTGTCACTGAAACAAATAAAAAGCTGTTTAAACAAAAAGGAAATGTGTGTTTGTGCACAGCTTATACTGCAATGTTCACTGGCTGACGGAGAGAACTCCCACGGCTTTATAGGTGGATAGGGACAATTCTCACTGTATACAGTACAGGATTGATCATTTTAAAGAAAACAAAATTCTGTTCTATATTTTGAAATAATGTCATTTTAGATAGCATCCCATCAGTTAGTGCAGTGTTAGTTTAAATCTGTAATTCTTTTTAAATGAGCACAACTTCATTCCATCCATAAATGATGCAGCTTTCCCTTTGTTGCTAACTTATAGTGAATATGCTATTCTATAGTAATACTGAAACCAAGATGGACCTTTTTTTTAGAGATCCACACAAGGTTTCTGCTGCTGCACACTTCTGACCCTGCTGTGCTTTATGGCTATTCTTAGCAGCACTAAACTAGCATAAGAGAGTCCATATTTAAAAACTGTTTTGGAGGTAAAAAGTGAAACTGGTTTGCATATCCTTACCCAGAGTCCCTTGCTCAATAGAAAAGCTATTTACATTTTATTTTAATTTTATTTTTTTACATCTATTATCTATCACTATTATCCAATTTGTTTAGGATATACAAGGATCTACTCTGTATGTTTATATAAATCTATTGTACCAGATTGAGTGTAGCGCAAGCGATATCCGGTTTTTGCAATAGTTTGCGCACAGGTTAAATTGCGCTTGTGTTGCAAGAGTCGCTTGAGCAAAGACGGGATTTATGATAGAATGATTACCGCAACTTCAGAGCTCTGGTTAACGGTTTTGTGAAAATAAAGTCTCACAAAACACATTTTAAATTGCAAAGTATAGTTACATTCATAATAACACCATCTGATAACTTTAAAAAAATATTGCACACAAAGATATGAGGTATATGTGTGTGTGCATATATGTATATATGTATGTATATATATATATATATATGTATATGTATGTGTGTGTGTGTGTGTGTATATATATATATATATATATATATATATATATATATATATGTGTATATATATATATATATATATGTATATATATGTATATATATGTATATATATATATATATATATATATATATATATATATATATATATATATATGTATATAGTGAGCTCTTTGCAGTTAAGATGATGGAAACATGGAATTCATATTTATGCATTATTAATATTTAAGTGTTATACTGTGTATTTACTGTAAATATTTTATATTCCAATGTTCTGCACATAGCAGATTATGCTCTACATATAGGTATAGATATGTACAGGAATATCTATTTAGAAATACTTAATCCTGTATATGTGTGTGTGTGTGTATATATATATATATATATATATGTATGTGTATATATATATATATATATATATATATATATATATATATATATATATATATATATATATATATATATATATATATATATATATATATATATATATATATATATATATATATATATATATATATATATATATATATACGGTCAGATTAGCGCGCAAGTAGGGTATTAGTTTTTTGGGGGGGTTTTAGCGGTTTGCACATGTCTGGTTAGAGCAAGTGCAATAACTTTTATACTTTCAACTCGTAATACGATCGCAACCTGACGCGCGCTAAATAGTGCTCCACTTATAATCTGCCCCATTATATATTCTTTTTAAAGAAAACATTGCATTGTGTTTCTTGAAATAAAGTAGAAATTCTTAGGTTGCAATACAATAAAATAAATGTAAGGACTCATTTTTAATATTTCACACTTTTTTTTTTTTTTTTTATCATCAGAACTATTTTATACAGTTACCAGTGCACTGATTTCATTTATACCCCTCTTAATTTGTAGGAGGGAGGACAAGTGAAGCTATAGTTGATGCAGCATTAAGTGCCCTGAGACCATTTGTGAAAGAAAGACTTAGTGGAAGAAGTGGTGGATCTGACTCTGGAAAACAGGTAGGTTTCTGATCAATAGCACCACAATTTTAAATCTAGTTTACACTCTTTTTATTCCATATATTACTTCTGTTAAACCTTTTAAAATTGTTGTTCTGTGATCTTTTTATTAACAGTACAGATCGGATAGTAGTGGCAGCAGTGGTGGTAAAAAAGATGTAATTGAACTAAATGATGACAACTTTGATAGCCAAGTGTTAAACAGCGACGATGTGTGGCTTGTAGAGTTTTATGCTCCTTGGTGTGGACACTGCAAAAAGTAAGTATTATTATTATTATTATTATTATTATTATTATTATTATTATTATTCTGTTTTATAGACTGGCAAAAAAATGTTTTGTACAATTTTTTTTTTTTTTTTTTTTTTTTTGTAACTGAAATTCATGGAAATTTGTTTACCCCCAATATTCCTTGGCGGCGCTATTCAGTATTTTTGTTTTAAAACTAAATAAATACTGAATATTTGTTAAACACTGTGCTCATTAAAACGAGTGTAAATGTTTAAAAGCTTATACTTGCCTTCAGCGAGCTGGAGAGCCGCGCTAGCACGGTCCTCTTCTTCAGAGTCCCGACGGTTCTAATAGGAGACTTAGCGCAACCAGCTCCCTGAACCTGCACTTAAGGGCCTTAGGAACTGCTGCACTAAATGTCCTGTTAGTGCGACCAGTGCACTGTGAATTAGAGGACTGGGTTAGCCCGGTCTCCAGTGCGCTGGTGCATTAATTTGGATATTCCTTTAGTTTTAAACTAAATGAATATCTGATTTTCATTATGATTTTACATTTGAAACAAATGCAAATCTCTACTTTTTTTATTATTTATAGGTCTGAGAGCAGCTGATTTTATCACCAGCAATACTTTTCTTTAATATTGAAATGAATATCTTTCATTGTTAAAGCCACTAAATTCGGTAGCACTAGGTACTTAATGACGCCAAAAAATAATAGATGCACAAAACGGAATAATCAAAACTAATGAATTCGTGCAGATAAGTGTTCCATACAGCAGCAATTTTATTTAACTGCTTGGTGGCTTCACATTGTGCATTTGAATTATAGCTTTGGTCTCATGCA
This sequence comes from Bombina bombina, assembly GCF_027579735.1. NCBI lineage: Eukaryota > Metazoa > Chordata > Amphibia > Anura > Bombinatoridae > Bombina > Bombina bombina. The sequence continues at coordinate 167,162,224 of NC_069502.1, forward strand.
AAGCACTTGTTTTTTATTGGGGTTTTTTTCTTGCAGTTTGGAGCCGGAGTGGGCAGCTGCTGCTTCTGAAGTTAAAGAACAAACAAAAGGAAAAGTAAAACTAGCAGCCGTAGATGCCACTGTCTCCCAGACCTTAGCTAGTCGCTATGGGGTGAGTAGGGTTCAATCCAGATTCATTTTTTTAGTATAACTGTAATACAACCTATTATAGACTCATTAATCCAACCAATATTTTATATAGAATAGTGTCTACTCTTAATTAGTGCATTAAATGTTTATTTTTTTTCAAGCTTCATAAACGTTTGTCATTCTAATGCACACATGAGACTCTGTACATTGTTAATTAATAGTGCAATTTATCGTTAAACTTCCAGCTGTATTCATATGACTATTTGTATGACATTTTGTTTCTTCTATTTCAGGTAAGAGGATTCCCCACCATTAAGATTTTCCAGAAGGGAGAGGATCCAGTTGATTATGATGGTGGAAGAACAAAAGCTGATATTGTTGCTCGGGCTCTTGATTTGTTCTCTGAGAATGCTCCACCACCAGAGCTTCTGGAGGTAACCGATGTTTCAAAACATATGGACCCTATATCAAATGTATTTCTTTTTATTTCCGCTTATTTCCTTCACTACACTCTATTGTGCCTGCTCTGATTTGCTTTTGTCTTGTGATATTCAGAGGTGTGCGGTTTGTTTTTTTAACCATTGCTTCTGTTTTGTTCTTAGATCTTAAATGAAGATGTTGTGAAGAAGACTTGTGAAGAACACCAGTTGTGCATTGTGTCTGTATTGCCTCACATCCTTGACACAGGTGATTAAATAAGATCCTTTTTCTCACCTTTTGGGGCCAGATTATCTGAAGCTCTCTGGTGTGGTGAGATTCTATAAGATGCCTCATCACTTCTATGAGGACCCTCGGGGATCAATGTTAAAATTAATTTTACTTAATTCTGTACTATGCAGAATTATGTATCATAGCGACATCTGCAAGAAACAAAAGGATTATTAAAGCTTTAACTCTTCCCCCCCCCCCCCTTTACCTTCCTTGCCAACCTCTTTTGCTCCTGTTTCTTCAACAGGGCATCACGGGCGCTCTGTCTAATCACAGTGCACCAGGTTGCGCCATTGAACTACATGTAGAATGCTCCCATGCTGGTTAAAGTTGTTGGCTACTTTACCTAGCGCTGGAGCGCACTACATGTAGTTCAGCGGAGCAACTGACAGCACTATGACTAAACAGCATGCCGTGATGTGCAGTTGAAGAAACCAGAAGAGGCTGGCAAAGAAGGTAAGTATGGGTTTGGGGGGATTAAATATTTTCTTTTTTCTTTCTTCAGATGTTGCATAATTCTGCAGAATTATGTAACATTAATTTTTAGCGTTGACTGGTCCTTTTTTAAGAGGAGTTCACAAATATAGTTTTATGTTAAGGATAGACACTTGCTTAACAATAAGTTCATTTCTGTCCATGCTGGTGAGTTTTTGAGACTCGATCATTAGTGAGAGTGTAACTCCTGTGTTTTTTGTTTTTTCCAGAAGAACCCTCCTTGTTTGTGTTCATAAAGTAATGGTTGCTGCCATGTTGTAACCTAGTTTTCCGTTGTTTTAAAAGTCTGATCACCTATTTCCTCTGCTAAGGCCAATAAGGAATGTATATTAATGAGCTACTAGAATACCAGCCTTAATATGTTAAATGTCCTTTTATTATTGTAAGATAAAATATAGATAAGACTAATTTCTTTAGCATGTTACTTTGATATTATTAGTTTTTACAGCTGTTTGAGTAGAGCCTAAGCGTTACTCAGTTTTATAGTCAAATTATAGAATCAATACAGATATTGCGTGTTTCCTTTTTTGTTAAGTGCTAACACAAACTGTGCTACTTCAAATTCTGAATTTGCTTCACATGTCACATTGAAGGGATATGAAACCCCAAATTTTTTTTCTTTTATGATTCAGATAGAGCACGCCATTTTAAACTTTCTAATTTACTTCTATTATCAACTTTTTATTTGTTCTCTTGGTATCTTTTGTTGAAAAGCAGGGACGTATGCTTATGAGCCTGCCCATTTCTGGAGCACTATATGGCAGCAGTTTTGCAAGAGTGTTATCCATTTGCAAGAGCACTAGATGGCAGCACTATTTCCTGCCATGTAGTGGATGCCTACCTAGGTATATCTTCACAGACTATTGTGGAAACAAATTAAATTTAAAAAATTAGAAGTATATTACTTTTTTGGTGTGTGTGGTGTGTGTGTTTTTTGTTTTGTTTCGTTTTTTTTTTTTTTTTTTTATTAAAATAGTTTGCTCTGTCTGAATCACAATTGAAAATTATTGGGTAGATCTCTCCATTCGGAGGATTCATTCTCCTCCGTAATGAGCAAATCCAGATTTGAGTGTGTTGCTGTTGCGCAAGGATAAATGCAACAAAAAAAGCAGAGTGGCACAAAGATTCTCCACATTAGGAGGTGAACAAAACCTGAATGCACTTGTGTATCCCTTTTAAGGACCATCCAAAAAGTCTATGGACTGTTAGAATATATACACAGATTTATTCTTGTTTCATGGTTTAGTAAAGCTTACAGTTCATCATTTTGTGTTTTTGGAAAATGTCTGTGTATATTCTTTTTCAGTTTGTATAGTCCACAAAGGAAATATTTTGCTCTTGCTTTGCAGGTGCTGCTGGAAGAAACTCTTATTTGGAAGTGTTACTAAAAATGGCTGAGAAATACAAGAAGAAGATGTGGGGGTAAGGGACAAGATATTACTGTAACTAATCTGTCAATCAAAAGCAGACATAATTAGTCTTAAATAGTACAGCATAAATATTGTAATCTTAACATTTGGAGTACAAAACTTGTTTATACTTTAATTTTAGTAGAATAAACTCAATTTTTAAGATTTAATTTTCCTTAAAGGGCCAGTAAACCTACAAAATGTTATATAATTCTGCTTAGCAGTAACTTTTATAAATCTAAAGCTTTCAGAATTTTTTTTTTTTATTACAAAATTTAATTTACCTTAACGCCGCTCCAGGCTCCATTGAACGGGTCTTGGTTTTTCAAAAGCATTTCACGGGCATGCTGTCTAGTTGCAGCGCACCCTATCGCGCCATTAAACTGAATGTAGCTCGCTCCCGATACCAGAGCGGGAGCGAGCTACATTCAGTTTAATGGCGCGATGAAGCACTTTTGGGGAAAAAAAGACCTGCTCAGGTAAATTCAATTTTGGAATAAATATTTATAAAGTTGTCTCTAAGCTAATGTTATATAATTCTGCACTATGTGCAGAATTATATAACATTATTTTGTAGGTTTACTGGCTCTTTTTAAAGAGTCAAAAGAAGATGATTTATTTTAATTTTTTTATTTTTGTCTGGTTGAAGCCTTTTTCTTTAAACTCGGCAAGCCACTAATACACACTGAAGTTAGGTAGCTGCATTGTAAATAAATTCTATATAATCTATGAATATCATTCTTTGTAAGGTGGTTGTGGACAGAGGCTGGTGCTCAAATGGACCTTGAAACATCTCTTGGAATTGGCGGATTTGGATACCCTGCCATGGCTGCTGTTAATGCAAGAAAGATGAAGTTTGCACTGCTTAAAGGGTCTTTTAGTGAACAGGGAATCAATGAGTTCTTAAGGTAATATTCTGTCTTCTACACCTTCTTTCTTTTCTGTTTTGTTCTTCAACTTGTAGCAAAGTATAACATCGGTAAAGCAGCATTACATTCTTTTAAAAATGTATACTGCTTTTACTTAACATTTTTAGGCAACGAAAAAATAAATTAATTTGTAATTGAATCTTATGTGTATATGTATATATATATATATATATATATATATATATATAATTATATTTTGTTCCAGCATATATAATGGCTCTTAAAGTGAAAGTAAAGTCAGGGGTTGCGCTCTTTATATATCGAAATTACATGCAAAATTTAACTTTCTTTCATGAATTTTTAGACTTTTCCCTTTCGCATTGTGTGCAAACCGCTAATCGTTCCTCCACCCGTGATAAAAAAATATATATATATATATTTTGCTGTGACAAATCTATCGGTATCTAACCGAATGGCTCCCCCATTGACGTCTCCAGCATCTAGAACAACGCCCACGGCTTCTAATGCGCATGCGGCTAACTCCAAACTGATTCTGTTTCTTAAAGTGCGTTCATGCTAACCGCATGCACATTGACAAAGGCAATCCTGCGCTCAGTGTATATATCGGCGTAGTGAGTGTAAGTGCGCATGTGCAAATTTTTAGATTGTTTGGTACGAGCGCGCATCCTTACGCAATTGACTGTTCTGTCAGTTGAACAGTGAAGACGACATAAACCAGGAAGAATGCGAGGGGGTGGAGGAACACACTGCACAATGCGATCTGTAAAAATAAAATTATTTACAGATACTTATATATTTTTTTTTAACAAAAAAAAAAACAGTTAGTGACTTGAGTATTTTATTAGGAAGGCTAATTGCAGCTTGATTCACTGGAAGCAAAATAAACTTTCACTTTAAAGGGACAGTTCACCCTAACATTTTCTTTCCTTTAAATTATTCCCAATGATCCATTTTACCTGCTAGAGTGTAATAACTTGTTTTATAAGTACGGTAGCTTCTTTACTCCTATTTAAGCATTTGAAAAAGCTGATTTAGCCTGTGTTATAGCCACCTATACTAGAGTATATGCTATTGACCAGCAGAAGTTACACTCTGTGGGCTGCAGTATAGTTAAGCAATAAAATCATTTTCCATTGTTCTCTCTATGTATTAAGCTTTGGTGTTCCAGATAAATATTAGATAAGGAAGCAATTGTTTGTACACAAAACTATAACATAATGACATCTGATATTACCTTTAAGTTCAATCCATTGTAATAGGCTGTGGTTTCAAAGCACAAAACCAGCTACTTCATATACACAAACCTGGAAATGCAATTTTTAAAATATTTTATACTCTGCAGCTGGTATAACAAGTCATTGAAAATACATTAATGGAAAAACAATTTTACAGTGTACTGCCCCTTCAAGGCTGTCCTTTTTAACCTTGGCTTTTAATTTTATGCAAAATGATCTGTTTTGGATTAACAAACAATTGTTGGTTTTACAGAGTTTCCTGATAGTTCTTTCACTTTTCATAATTTTTTTTTTTTTTTTTTCTCCCTTTCAGAGAGCTGTCATTTGGCCGGGGATCAACTCAACCTGTGGGTGGAGGAGCAATTCCTAAAATTAACAAAGTAGAGCCATGGGATGGAAAAGATGGAGAGGTAAAGTAGCATGTCACATATCTTTGTTCTCCATTTTACTTTGTTCCTCTGCAAGGTGCAAATTCTGCCAGTTATAGTGTGTACTGGTGTTTCCTGTTTTTATAAAAAAAGATTTTCATTTAGATCATGTGCCCATGTTTTTAGTCTTTACTGTTGGTATACTTCCAATTTCATTATTTTTAATTTCCCTTGTAGCTTCCAGTTGAAGATGATATCGATCTGAGCGATGTGGATCTTGATGACATTGAGAAAGATGAACTGTAATGAGTCAAAAATACCTCCTTGTTTTGTTACATCCCTCTTCTTTGAAGAGTTTAAAGTTTGTGGGCATCAGTCTATTCTTAATATTGGATGGGACCTGCGATGCCTTTTTTAAACTAAATAATTAACAAATATGCACTTGGACAGAAGGGTCGCAACTGTAACCATAAACGTTTCTTTGTGGGAGAACACTGAAAAAAAATTCTATGAATTGTTGTAACAGTGAATTTCATTGTATTATGTTTAGATTTTGCAAGTTGCTGTTAAACCGGTTTTGAGGGTTGTATAGGAAGAAACTGAATGACATAATGATAATGGGATACCTGGGTTTTGTATCACAGTTTATCAAAAAAAGTTTTGGTATGTTTTCATTTGCTTACACTGCAAAAGTTTTTGTTTGTTTTTATTATTTGTTCAGGTTTTATGTTGGGTATTTTCATCTGCAAATTCAACATCTTGACAAAAGTTAAAATAAAATATTTTTTGAAATATGTTTTTTTATTTATTATTTATTTAACTAATACACCTACAAGCAGAAGGTAAATGAATATAGATTTTTTTTTTTTTTTTTTTTTTTTTTCTCTCTAATGGTGGTAAGGCTCCACGATTCATTCATTACTGTTGGGAATTAATCAACTGTCCACCAGGAGGAGCCAAAGACACCCTACAGTAAAAGTTTTAATATATCTCCTAATTCCTGTTCCCAGTATTTATTTGCCTCGTTCATAAGAGCAGGTGAAGATAAAGGTGTTACTGAGTTTTCACAATCTCTTTTTAACCCGTTAGCCCTCACAGAAACTTGTCTCTTCTCCTCCACCACAACTGCGGTAGCTTCTTTGTCCTATGGTAGGCTGCACTTCAGTCACACTCCCAGGCCAGGAGACAGACTGGAAACAGAAGAAGGATACCTTCTCCAGCTCCTAAACTGTACCTTCCACTGCATTCCTTCGTCCCCCTCCTTTTCTTTCACATCATTTTGAAGTTCACGCTATCTGCCTCTTCTCCTCTGTAGCTTTCATGTTGCTGTTATCTATCAGCCTACTGGTCCAGCATCGCAATTTTTAGACCACTTTGAAGCCTGGCTCCCACATTTCCTCTCTTGTAACGTACCTTCTCTCACCTTAGATGACTTCAATATACCAATAAGGGAAAAGGGTTTTGATACAAAATTTACAAATAGAAAATACTTCATTTAAACTGTTTAATACCTTTTAGATATTGGCAACAATATAAACAGTGGATAAAAAGTCTACACACCCCTGTTAAAATGTCAGGTTTCTGTGATGTAAAAAAATGAGACAAAGATAAATCATTTCAGAACTTTTTCGACCTTTTAATGTGACCTATAAACTGTACAACTCCATTTGAAAAACAAACTGAAATCTTTTAGGTAAATAAAAAAAATAATAATAATATGGTTGCATGAGTGTGAACACCCTTTTTTATAACTGGGGATGTAGCTGTGTTCAGAATTAAGCAATCACATTCAAAATCATGTTAAATAGGAGTCAGTACACACCTGTCATCATTTAAAGTGCCTCTGATTAACCCCAAATAAAGTTCAGCTGTTCTAGTAGGTCTTTCCTGACATTTTGTTAGTCGCATCCTACAGCAAAAGCCATGGTCTGCAGAGAGCTTCTAAAGCATCAGAGGGATCTCATTGTTAAAAGGTATCAGGAGAAGGGTACAAAAGAATTTCTAAGGCATTAGATATACCATAGAATACAGTGAAGACAGTCATCATCAAGTGAAGAAAATATGGTGCAACAGTGACATTACCAAGAACTGGATGTCCCTCCAAAATTGATGAAAAGACGAGAAGAAAACTGGTCTGGGAGGCTGCCAAGAGGCCTACAGCAACATTAAAGGAGCTGCAAGTACTGGCTGTGTGGTACATGTGACAACAATCGCCCGTATTCTTCATATGTTTGGGCTATGGGATAGAGTGGCAAGACGGAAGCCTTTTCTTACAAAAAAAAAAAACATCCAAGCCCGGCTAAATTTTGCAAAAACACATCTGAAGTTTCCCAAAAGCATGTTGCAAAAGGTGTTCTGGTCTCATAAAACCAAAGTTGAACTTTTTGGCCATAATTCCAAAAGATATGCTTGGCGCCAAAACAATACCATACCCACAGTGAAGCATGGTGGTGGTGTCAGCGTCATGCTTTGGGGCTGTTTTTCTTCAGCTGGAACTGGGGCCTTTGTCAAGGTAGAGGGAATAATGAACAGTTCCAAATACCAGACAATATTGGCACAAAACCTTCAGACATGCTGAAAGATGAAGTTCCTCTTCATGTTCAGCTTTCTAGCAGAACGACCCAAAGCATACATCCAAATCAACAAAGGAATGGCTTCATCAGAAGAAGATTAAAGTTTTGGGATGGCCCAGCCAGAGCCCAGACCTGAATCCAATTCAAAATCTGTGGGGTGATCTGAAGAGGGTTGTGCACAGGAGATGCCCTCGCATTCTGACAGATTTAGAGTGTTTTTGCAAAGAGTGGGCAAATCTTGCCAAGTCAAGATGTGCCATGCTGAAAAACTCATAACCAAAAAGACTGAGTGCTGTAATAAAATCAAAAGGTGCTTCAATAAAGTATTAGTTAAAGGGTGTTCACACTTATGCAACCATATTATTTATTTTTTTTAGTTTTATTTCCCTTTACCTAAAAGATTTCACTTTGTTTTTCAATTGAGTTGTACAGTTTATAGGTCACATTAAAGGTGGAAAAAGTTCTGAAATGATTTCTTTGTCTCATTTTTTTACATCACAGAAACCTGACATTTTAACAGGGGTGTGTAGAGACTTTTTATACAGGTGCAGAATTATTAGGCAAGTTGTATTTTTGAGGATTAATTTTATTATTGAACAACCATGTTCTCAATGAACCCAAAAAACTCATTAATATCAAAGCTGAATATTTTTGGAAGTAGTTTCTAGTTTGTTTTTAGTTATAGCTATTTTAGGGGGATATCTGTGTGTGCAGGTGACTATTACTGTGCATAATTATTAGGCAACTTAACAAAAAACAAATATATACCCATTTCAATTATTTATTTTTACCAGTGAAACCAATATAACATCTCAACATTCACAAATATACATTTCTGACATTCAAAAACAAATCAGAGACCAATATAGCCACCTTTCTTTGCAAGGACACTCAAAAGCCTGCCATCCATGGATTCTGTCAGTGTTTTGATCTGTTCACCATCAACATTGCGTGCAGCAGCAACCACAGCCTCCCAGACACTGTTCAGAGAGGTGTACTGTTTTCCCTCCTTGTAAATCTCACATTTGATGATGGACCACAGGTTCTCAATGGGGTTCAGATCAGGTGAACAAGGAGGCCATGTCATTAGATTTTCTTCTTTTATACCCTTTCTTGCCAGCCACGCTGTGGAGTACTTGGACGCGTGTGATGGAGCATTGTCCTGCATGAAAATCATGTTTTTCTTGAAGGATGCAGACTTCTTCCTGTACCACTGCTTGAATAAGGTGTCTTCCAGAAACTGGCAGTAGGACTGGGAGTTGAGCTTGACTCCATCCTCAACCCAAAAAGGCCCCACAAGCTCATCTTTGATGATACCAGCCCAAACCAGTACTCCACCTTGCTGGCGTCTGAGTCGGACTGGAGCTCTCTACCCTTTACCAATCCAGCCACGGGCCCATCCATCTGGCCCATCAAGACTCACTCTCATTTCATCAGTCCATAAAACCTTAGAAACATCAGTCTTGAGATACTTCTTGGCCCAGTCTTGACGTTTCAGCTTGTGTGTCTTGTTCAGTGGTGGTTGTCTTTCATCCTTTCTTACCTTGGCCATGTCTCTCAGTATTGCACACCTTGTGCTTTTGGGCACTCCAGTGATGTTGCAGCTCTGAAATATGGCCAAACTGGAGGCAAGTGGCATCTTGGCAGCTGCACGCTTGACTTTTCTCAGTTCATGGGCAGTTATTTTGCGCCTTGGTTTTTCCACACGCTTCTTGCGACCCTATTGACTATTTTGAACGAAACGCTTGATTGTTCGATGATCATGCTTTGCAATTTTAAGAGTGCTGCATCCCTCTGCAAGATATCTCACTATTTTTGACTTTTCTGAGCCTGTCAAGTCCTTCTTTTGACCCATTTTGCCAAAGGAAAGGAAGTTGCCTAATTATGCACACCTGATATAGGGTGTTGATGTCATTAGACCACACCCCTTCTCATTACAGAGATGCACATCACCTAATATGCTTAATTGGTAGTAGGCTTTCGAGCCTATACAGCTTGGAGTAAGACAACATGCATAAAGAGGATGATGTGGTCAAAATACTCATTTGCCTAATAATTGTGCACTCCCTGTATCCACAGTGTGTGTATGTATGTATGTGTGTGTGTGTGTGTGTGTGTGTATATATATATATATATATATGTAATTGTGTGTTTCTAATAAAGTGTTTTCTATTTGTATATTTTATTGTAAATCTTTTAACCTTATTGGTACTATTTGGTGTATGTTAGACACTGAAAAGGGACTAGGATTCCTCAAAACCTTATTGGGTTTTTTTTTTTTTGTGAGACTTTAATATACCCATTGACAATCCTAATATACCTGCTACCTCTACAGTTCTATCCCTTACCACCTGCTCCGATCATACAACTGCTCTTACTAAAGTAACAAATTATCTGCTATCAGCTAAAGCAAACTGACACTACTCTTTACTAAGTCTTCTGGATCTATCTGCTGCTTTTAATACAACCATCCTTTCCTCTTACAAATTCTTTTGGCATCTGAGACACAGCCCTCTCCTGGTTTGCTTCCTATATCTCAAACTCATGAATGCTTCAGCTAGACTCAATTACCTAAGTCGCCAATTTGCATCAGCTGCTCCTCTTTGCCAGTCTCTACACTGGCTTCCCATACACTCTCTAGATTACAATTTGAAATCATAACCCTAACCTAAAAAGCACTAAATATTCCCTGAGCCATTCTCTTCAATCAACCTCTGACTTATGTCTCTCCTATTATCTCTACAACCCTCTCTGACCTCCAAGACTTCTCAAGTGCTGCTCCTTTACTCTGGAACTCTACCCCCCTTCATTAGGATGTCTCCAACCTTGTATAGCTTTAGAATATATTTGAAAACTCACCTATTCAGAGAGGCTTACCATCTCTCCTCTGGTTTTAATCCTACCCAAAATAAATCTTGAGCTGCTGCAACTACAATCCATGTGACAAACTACCCTAAACCTTAAGACTCTGCACCCTCAACCAACTACACTTGGTAGTTGTACAGATTTAAGACCAGATTTAATAGATATACACCTTAAGGTTTAAGTAATTAAAAGGAGAGGACAGAGGTATCATATGGCACACTTAGGGTGAGAGCCTAAATAATCATAATCAGGGTAAGCACAAAGGAGAAAAGTATTAAAATATAACTAATTTATTTATACAAAATGAAAACGTGTAACGTTAAAATTGGGTGTAATTGTTGACAATGAGTTCAAAGCAAACGTTCATTCAAAGAGTAACGTATCACCTCCTATGTGTGATCATATAAATGAGGTTGGTAAATTACATAGAAATATCATGTATCTCTATATACTCACTACGCAATAGTACTATTAAACTGTTCATATATAGATCATCATTAAAGTAACGTTGCTGTACAACGTTACTTTAATGGTGATCTATATATGAACAGTTTAATAGTACTATTGCGTAGTGTGTATATAGAGATACATGATATTTCTATGTAATTTACCAACCTCATTTATATGATCACACATAGGAGGTGATACGTTACTCTTTGAACGTTTGCTTTGAACTCATTGTCAATAACAATTACATCCTATTTTAACGTTACACATTTTCATTTTTATTTTGTATAAATAAAAGTTATATTTTAATACTTTTCTCCTTTGTGTGTGATTATTTAGGCTCTCATCCTAAGTGTGCCATATGATACCTCTGTCCTCTCCTTTTTATTACTTAAATCTATAACTGGTATCCAGGCACTGCCTCCAGGGATACATAGGATTACCCTGCAGGGATTCCCTGAGAGCCTTAGACAAAGATTTATCAAGCCTCTACGGCTGCAAGTTCTCTCAAGACACCAGACCGCTGCTTCCCTAACATCTACGCCACCTCTATTGTGGCGAAATTCAATCTCCTCGGTCGAGTCCGACCGAGGAGATTGACAGCTCCTGCCCGCGCTATATTGGCTGTGCGCGGGCAGGGGGCGGGATTGCATGCAAGTGCAAAATTGCGCTCATGTGCAATGGCGAATACCTGCGGGTAATTTTGTGTTAATAAATCTAGCCCTTAATCTGTTCCCACCACTAATTCCCCTTCATAAGGGGAATTACCACTTTAAATTATACCTTCTTAAGGTTGGGCATGACATAAGCCAGGAAAGCAGCATTTCTAGAAAAAAATGAATAATGTGAAATTCTTTGCCAGTTTACACATCAAACATCACAATTTTCTGTTACCAATTTATTTTCACATGCTTGTACTCTGTGGAAGACTAGTAAGGTTTTAAACCAATATTTCTGTTAATAGCAAAATTACGTTGTTTTTTTGTTTGTTTTTTTTTTTAAGAAAATATGTGGGCTTATCCTGATTGTATCTTAAGGAGCCTACTTTAAAGGGACAGTCTACTTGAAAATGTTTATTGTTTAAAAAGATAGCTAATAATTTTATTAGAAGAAAATGACGGAGGGGACGCAGCTGCTGGGAGCTAGTATATGGTGACCCACCAGTTCATAGATAAATACCGGTATGGCCTTAAATATAACAGTATTGTGGTGCAGACCCTTGAAGTAAATTGTATGGGTTTAAGAAAGAGAAGGAATCCTGAACCAAGTATATCAGGATGAAAGACAGGGAATTCAGCACTCTTTTCAAAATATATTTTATTTAGCTCATCAAAGTAAAATAAGGAGTATCCAAAAAATAAGCTTATGTGGCAACAAGAGAGGACAATCTCTGGCACTGATTTAGCGAGACTTATTGTCTCAGATATACACATACAATATGTCTATATACAATGGACCAAAAAATGTACAAACAGAAAATTAATAAACACAAAATAGATATACAAACCTGACCGGTCAGGGGTTAATGTGAATGCATGAACCTGATACATTTACTAACTTAAAGTTAGAAAGGTATACCAATATTACAGCAGATAGCTTAATCTGCTGTTTGTTATCATGACAGACAAAGATATCTCATTGTATGAACAGTAGAGTGAATATATTTCATAGGAAGCCTTTGTCAGACTACTACACCCTGCTGCGAACGGCACCTTCAAATATAAGGTTAATTGCCGGGCAGGTAAAGGAATGGGATCTAAGTAGATACTGACATTGCGCCCAAAAAAATATAGTACAACTATGGGCAGCACATAAAAGGCATATTCTTGTAGTGTACATACATGTATAAGCAGAGATATATTAATAAGACACACTTATCAAACTACTACACCCTGCTGAATACGGCACCTTATTACATAAGGCTTAATGCCGAGCAGGTATATTGATGGGATCTAAGTAGTTATTGATAATGTATCTCAAAATATGTACATTCGTCTGTTAGTAGGCAAGCAGCAAACAGTGTAAACGTAAGCATAGAAAATAGCTCAGCAGAAATAAGTGACAGGCAGGTAGTAGCGTATATTTCTGTTAGTCGCTAGACAGTCCCTTGCAAGCAGTCTTTAATGCATGAGGATGGAAAGTTCATGATAAGGATGGCAAGCATAAGTGCAAAGTAGAAAACTGCTCGTTAGTTTTGCATAGTGTGGGTATTTCTTTGTGTCTTGTAGTTTAACCCTCACAACCGGGTAGCGATATCCAGATCAGATATAGATGTGCCTATCTATCAGGCAAGAACTATAGTAGCATACGACCTGTTTCCTGTACAGTCCTAGGACTAATGTATGGTAGATAGTCCTTGGTGGTTCCCCAGGAACATCTTACAGGAGATCCTTCGTGAGCGTTAGTTTGCAAAGCTTCTGTGTTCAGTGGCGTTCTCACAAACCACATGTTCCGTGTCAGCTTGTCCAATGCCGACGCGCGTTTCACCCGCTGGGTGTGTCGGGCTTCGTCAGGGCGTAATGACGTAGGGAGCATCTCCTCTCCCTTTTAAACTTAGAAAAATACACGCCATGTTTTCAATATTAGCAATGTTAGAATTCAGATATTATATAGTGAGTTCACTTGTTTTTAACTATCCTGTTTAGCACCATGGAGCTTTAAAGCTTCTAAACAGGGGCGTGTATTTTTCTAAGTTTAAAAGGGAGAGGAGATGCTCCCTACGTCATTACGCCCTGACGAAGCCCGACACACCCAGTGGGTGAAACGCGCGTCGGCATTGGACAAGCTGACACGGAACATGTGGTTTGTGAGAACGCCACTGAACACAGAAGCTTTGCAAACTAACGCTCACGAAGGATCTCCTGTAAGATGTTCCTGGGGAACCACCAAGGACTATCTACCATACATTAGTCCTAGGACTGTACAGGAAACAGGTCGTATGCTACTATAGTTCTTGCCTGATAGATAGGCACATCTATATCTGATCTGGATATCGCTACCCGGTTGTGAGGGTTAAACTACAAGACACAAAGAAATACCCACACTATGCAAAACTAACGAGCAGTTTTCTACTTTGCACGTATGCTTGCCATCCTTATCATGAACTTTCCATCCTCATGCATTAAAGACTGCTTGCAAGGGACTGTCTAGCGACTAACAGAAATATACGCTACTACCTGCCTGTCACTTATTTTTGCTGAGCTATTTTCTATGCTTACGTTTACACTGTTTGCTGCTTGCCTACTAACAGACGAATGTACATATTTTGAGATACATTATCAATAACTACTTAGATCCCATCAATATACCTGCTCGGCATTAAGCCTTATGTAATAAGGTGCCGTATGCAGCAGGGTGTAGTAGTTTGATAAGTGTGTCTTATTAATATATCTCTGCTTATATATGTATGTACACTACAAGAATATGCCTTTTATGTGCTGCCCATAGTTGTACTATATTTTTTTGGGCGCAATGTCAGTATCTACTTAGATCCCATTCCTTTACCTGCCCGGCAATTAACCTTATATTTGAAGGTGCCGTTCGCAGCAGGGTGTAGTAGTCTGACAAAGGCTTCCTATGAAATATATTCACTCTACTGTTCATACAATGAGATATCTTTGTCTGTCATGATAACAAACAGCAGATTAAGCTATCTGCTGTAATATTGGTATACCTTTCTAACTTTAAGTTAGTAAATGTATCAGGTTCATGCATTCACATTAACCCCTGACCGGTCAGGTTTGTATATCTATTTTGTGTTTATTAATTTTCTGTTTGTACATTTTTTGGTCCATTGTATATAGACATATTGTATGTGTATATCTGAGACAATAAGTCTCGCTAAATCAGTGCCAGAGATTGTCCTCTCTTGTTGCCACATAAGCTTATTTTTTGGATACTCCTTATTTTACTTTGATGAGCTAAATAAAATATATTTTGAAAAGAGTGCTGAATTCCCTGTCTTTCATCCTGATATACTTGGTTCAGGATTCCTTCTCTTTCTTAAACCCATATAATAATTTTATTACCCATTCACCAGTTTTGCATAACCAACACTGTTATATTAGTACACTTTTTACCTCTGTGATTATCTTGTATCTAAGCCTCTGGGGACTGCCCCCTTAATGCCGTTCTTTCGACTGACAGACTCATTTTAGCCAATCAGTGCTGACTCAATCACTGCACAGGAGTGAGCACAATGTTATATGTATGGCACACATGAACTAGTGCTGTCTAGGTTTGAAACACTGTCAAAATGTACTGAGGTAGGAGGCAGCCTTCAAGGACTTAGAAATTAGCATATGAGTCTACCTAGGTTTAGCTTTTTAACAAAGAATAACAACAATTGGTGTTAAAAGTAAATTGGAAAGTTGTTTAAAATTCCATGCCCTATCTGAATTATTTTAGATTAATTTTGCTAGATATTAAACTTTTTTTTTCTCTCATAAGGAGGTGAGAGTCCATAAGCCGTAACTTCTCGGATTAAACTCTAGTCTGCGAGCCGACTAGCAAACTGAACAGACGCACATTTCTGAAGCTCCTCATATATAGCACTATATAGTGAATTTATATAAATATAGGAGATCTCTTTTAAGAAACTATTTTGAGCTTTCCTCAAGCCTACTTATCTTTCATGCTCTGAGAGAGCTAAAAGTGAACTTCAGAGCAGAACAGGTCCTAAAAAAACGATATCAAGTGTATAGCTACAAGGGTGCAAACAGCCATCTTAGAATGGAGTCTTTGGATAGGTGGGAGAAGAAAACAGAACAATCCCTTCGGACCTACTATAGTGAGTTAAAGCATGACCTGGCCGTCATAAGGGATAAGCTGTCAGCCCTGTTACCCCACCAGCCACAAGATCAGGAGACATTTGAGATTACAGTCTACCTCTCTCTGCAAAGCGCCATTGACGATGCATCAGACATCACAGAGGGGATCACGCCTGGACCCGATCCGGAGGCCCTACCTAACAGCGCACAGATTGATATGCCAGGTTCCAGTATCCAGGGGAAATCTAAAGCGGCCTCATTCAGACTGTCCGATGCTAACTTTGAGCCCTGTCATGTGGAACAACCTGAGCCTGTTCAGCCGCGCTTCAAAGCCCCAGAGTCCTCAGCTATCTATCGGGAACCTGGCGGAGAGCTGTGTGAACACCACCCCGCTATATATGCAAGACACCCTACCTATTCCCTGTACAGACCCGGAGTGGGGGGATGCGGCCAGCCCTCCACTATGGAGAGACAAACTTACACACTCGCGGAGGCAGCACCTTGAAGAAGATACCCAGGGTGTCAGCCTAAAACACGGAGGTCAGTTACTCCCTACAATCCCACAACAAGCTATCAGATCCTATAATATAGAGATGGGGTTTACCGCAGCAACTTCTGCATGTAGCGCCATCTCCTACCCATACACTCCCCTCACCCAGTTAGAGAGGGGGGTCCAGCCCGACTCTGATTGCTGGGGCCCTGAACTACTGCAGTATGGGCCTCAATCTCTTCTTGGACTGTGCTATCTCAGTACGAGTGCCCAGACTCAACACCATAGCTCAACAATTGACAATAGCTGGAGTTCCACAATAACCTACTGTGAGTTTCAACTTATACTCCCCAGACGAATGGGAATCGGTTAGATGGACAAATTGCTGCTATCTGAAATTGGACATTATTATATAGTCCTCAGAATACATGTCTTAGTTCATATAATAACTTTTGTAATTTGTTTATGTTAGAGACACAAGATACTTTCTTGCACCTCCTGATAGTAACAGGGTTTTGATGTGTTTATAGTGTTTTCATACCTGATGTTCTGCCTCGTTAAGTATATAGCCTAGAAAAGCATTGTTTTGTATATGACTAGTTATTCTCCTATACTCTTAGACTTTTCTGTATAGACATCACCGGACACATAATGCTAGGTTTAACCTATTGCTTACTAATAACAGCTGTTAATAGAAGATAGATGTACTCAATAAGATAGATGAGGGTAAATGGCCTTACTGCACAATATGAACTATCTACATTTTTACTTATATGGAGGTCTCCCATTAGTTCTCCTTTAAGCCCTCAATATATCTGATCTAAAGCTGTACTAGCCCGCAGGAATTCCTGAATATTATGTTTGATGTTAATCGTGATATGGAATACCTACTATGCCTAGCATTTTCATATGCTCCTGATGTTATTTTAGTAGCATTGTTGTCAATAAGGGATTAAGGGTGAATGACCGGAATATTTCATTCCTATATACAGGACAGCTTACACCTATATTGCTCTCCAACTATTTCAATTTATCTATTTGGTTTTACAGTTTCCTCAATGTGTCGCTTTGGTTTCTCTGACATTATAACACAGTTTATTGCTGTTGGGAATGTGTAAGTCGGAAATTAGGCAGTTTAAATACTCAGTTGAATATAGAACCTGTACAGTACTATTAGCTCATAATGATCACCCTCTTACCGTCCCCCCTTATGCTTGGCTACTAATATTGGTTATACCATATGGAGTGTGATGTTCACATGTTCTCCCCCTAATAAGGTCTACATTATTTACACTACACATTTAGGCTCATGGGCATGCTGGATCTTAATGCTTACTCTCTATATTATGTCGCTAAACATTTTTAGACATAGTTCAAGGTATATACCCTACCCTCACAAGACTACGCCACTATTATAGCTATTACACACCTCATTGCTAAGCATTCAACATCATAGGGATAGCACTCATATAACCATACCCAATGTGTATATTATAGCAGCTTTAGCAGTTCACTCTAAGACCTACATTAATTGGGTATACACATGTGCTGACCTATGTCACATCTCTACGTGCTGTGGGAGCCCTAACTAGCTAGTGTTAGGCTATATAATGCTCAAAATAATTTTGGAGGCTCATTTAGTTTCTACTCAGTTTTTATAGTTCATTAGAGTTCCTGGACCTCTTAAAAATCCTTATAGTAATTCTTGGTTATCTGTGTAACACTGAAATTTTAACCCGTCAGGTGATTTTGTTTTATCATCCTTAAATGTTTTCGTGCTCCACAAGTTGGAGTTGAATGAGATGCTCTTTGCCCATAACCAATAATCTTATATGTTTACACTCAGAACACCTGATAGGTACACTAACTATAGCTCACATAACACTACCTGTAAGATCACCCTATAACCCTTTTATAGTCGGCTCCACCCTCCATCTATTCTTTACCCTTCCCTCTCTCTCTTTCCCCATAACACGAGTGGCTCTTGCCCACTGCAACACCCTCTCTCTTCCATTTTCTGTGACCCATCTATGGTCATTATAATTATTAACATATAAAATGAAGTTCTATTTTAGCTAGCCCAAATCTTCATCTGACAGACCTGTTGACATAACACGAGCTCCCATATATGTTATAGGTGGTCCCTACATAACCTATTAATAACAATATTGTATGTTCTATCTTGATGTCAATATTGTAAATGGGCAAATGTTTGTGTTTGTACTTTATTTCTATGTGAAACTTCAATAAAAAATGTTAAATAATAGAAAAAAAAACTCCAGTCTGCTAGGAGGCAGGCAAAACATTTAACACACTCAAAAGCTTTTAATCCCTCCCACTTCCCTATACCTCCCAGTCTTAGTTTTGCCTCTGCAGCAGATAAGTGAAATATTGAGTTGCTCAAGATTCAACGTTGAAAGTGGTGCTCAGTCTAGCATGAGGCCCATTTTCCCCCTCAGAGAACCGAGAATAGGATAGAGGGGAGTAAAGGAGTGCCATTAGCAGTGAGCTTTAATTCTCCTGCGGGAGTTTGGCACTAGGCTGCCACAGGTGTCTCTGGGATTTGATCCTGCAGCTTCCTTCTGTTGGTTCTGTCGAGGTTCTTCCTAATACAGATCCTTGCTTAGTTTATACTAACCTGGATGGGATTTGCTGCTGGAAGCAGGACTCCTGCAGCTGGCTAAGCACGGAGGTATGGGTGCTCTCAGGTAAGTACCACCAGCAATCTCATAGCCCACAGGCATTTAATAGGAACATTTTAGTGTACATCATAGCCAGGAGACTGATTATGGGTCAGCACACAGGTTACTTAGGCAGCACTTATATGGACAGGGACACTATAAGGGACTCAAAGTTATCATATCGATATATGGGGTGTTCTACTAGGTCACAAAGCTTATTTTTTTATTATTGTGTATACTATGTTCTTGCTACCTGATCCAGCTGTACAAATTGTATCTATCGGCTCTGGGCACACTATCTAGTT
Source organism: Bombina bombina (assembly GCF_027579735.1). NCBI lineage: Eukaryota > Metazoa > Chordata > Amphibia > Anura > Bombinatoridae > Bombina > Bombina bombina. The sequence continues at coordinate 167,181,588 of NC_069502.1, forward strand.
AGATGTCAGGCCGGGGGCGCGCAGGTTTCTGCAGAGCCTTTGAACGCTATTCTAATGTAAAATATATTCTTGGTGCACGCAGCTTATTTTGCAGTCTCCAGGCCTGCTAGGCTTCGGTTGAGCTATTGTATTTAATTAATATATTTGGTGCACGCAGCTCGTTTTCAAGCACCGTGTGCTCTAGACTGAATTTGTTGCTCTCCCGCCTTTTCCTTCTTCACTTCCTCAGCGGCAGTTTTTTTATCTCTCCCAAGAAACTCAGTAGTCACGAAGGTGATCGGCAGGAAGTACACCAGAAGTTTTATTGGCATTGTCATGCTTATTTTAATGATTACTGTCACGGATACCAGACAGCTAAGGCTACCCCCACCCCCCTACAACCTCACCCCTGTTGTTTATCAGTGGTTTTGGGCTTCTCAGAGCAACCACAATCTCTGGAAGCATTTGTTTGCATGGTTTTGTGTTCCAAACTTGTTTAGAAAAGAGCTGGTCTATGACCTGGAAAACCCTCCTAGGCTGGCTGGGCTCCTGGAACTCCCGGTCGGCCGCCTCACAACGGACACCCGCCTAACCCCTCTCAGGCTGTCCGGGCTCCTGGAACTCCCGGTTGGCCACAGGACAGCAGGGCACCCGCTAACTTTAACCCTGGTTGCTCCAGCAACCATGTGCCCCAGAGCTCCGCTCTTTTGGGGATTAGTAGCCCCTAGGGAGGACAAGAGGTGGAGGAATTACCGGAGGGGAGCTGCTTTGGGAACTGGGGATTTTGGACACCCCTACCCCCATAACTTCAACAGGCTGTATCTCCAGTCCCCAATAATGAATCATGCCCCATTTTGGACTGTAGCATCTGGGGACCGAGAGCTTACAAATGACACACTGGAAGTGCTGCCGCTCCCCCGGGATCACCCCAGAAATTCTGCAGGACTATGGTTGCTATGGAGGCGCAGGTCAGTCTGGAGGGGCAGGAATGGCGGGAAAACTGTGGCATTGTCTCCCTGTCTTATCAAGATGAGCTGTCTGTATAAAAGGAATTTGTGTTTTCAATAAAATGAGTTCCTGTTTCACCTGAATGCTAGTATGTCTAGTTATTTGGGAGGGCTCCTGCTAGAATCACTTTCCTGGGCTACATAGCAGCCTGTTCCAGGCAGAGGAAGGACATTCTGGTAGAGCTACCTAGTCTGGGTAGCTGGAGTCTGACACAGGGTGGGACCCTGAGTACTGGTGCTGTCGGGCATAAGGGGTGGCCACAGACTGTGGTCACTTGCCAGCTACATAGCTGCAGTCGGCAGGGAGGAAGCAGGACCCGTTTGGCGGAGCTACCTAGTTGGGGTAGCCGGGGTATCCGTCACAATTACTTTAGCAGAAGTGGGATATTTTATCTGTGGGTAATACTAAGGTAAAGCCTTGTGTTCTCATATTTCTGTTTTTGTACACTGTTTTTTATCTGTACTGCTAGTTTTAAAGTTTCTTCCTTACTAATTATGGATTACTAATTACTATAATTACTAATTCTTCACTAATTATGGAACAGGCTGGAACTGTCCTCCCTACATCTATTTTGTCTGATCCCTTAGAGGGTATTTCAGACAATTTACCATCCCAAAGTGCATATTATGCAAATTTGTTCTGGTTTGTCCTCCAGCCCAATTATGTTCTTTCTGCTTAGAGGGCACATCTAATTTTAAACAGGGCTTTACTCCTTTCATCAAGGGCATTGTCCTGAGTGTGTCTCAGGAAGGTTGTATGGATTTTTCTCTGGGATACCAATAATATATATGTTCTACTATCACTGAGGTGTTGGCAGCCATGCTACCTTCAAGTAAGCATATTTTCAATGCAGAATAAGGGCCACCTTCTTCCCTTAGGGCTAAAAAGTCTTTTGAAGATTTTAAGTAGTCAGATTCTAATGAATCTGAGTTCTCTTCTGAAGAGGAACTTTTTTTCAGAGGGCCAGGCTTCTGTGTCAGAATAGGATTTATGATCTACTTCTTTTATCTTTAAGATAGACCATCTACATACTTTATAACTTGAAGTATTGTTAACTTTGGGTGTTCAAGAGCCGGATTTTTCAGAGGATCAATCAGTTAAACCATTGGACCTATTGTTTAAACCTTCTTCTAAATCTTTAGAGGGTTTTCCATTTCCTAATGCTATTTAATATATTATTTCTAAGGAATGGAATAAGCCAAGTATCCCATTAATTCCTTCTCCAAAGTTTGAAAATATGTTACCTGTGTCTCCATCTAAAGCCAAAGTTTAGGAAACCATTCCCAAAGTAAATTGAGCTATTTCCACTTTCACTAAGAGAACTACTATTACATTAGATAATAGAACTCCGTTCCAAAATCCCATGAACATAAAGTTGGTATCAGGCCTGCAGATCCCACCTACCACTCCAATTTCCAGTAGTCGTCTTTTTCCAGCGTTGGGTGGAATGATAGGATGAAAATCCCACAGACGCGAATAACACTAGGACCAGGATAAGAAAATTGAAGGATTGTAATGAACAGTCACAATCAAAGCCTAGGGAAGTAACAGGTAGACAAATGATTTGCAGTACAGAGGGTAAGACAGATCAAGTTCAAAGTCCAGGCCAGGGTCAGCAAAAATTATCAGATGGCAAAGGTACTGAAGGAAAATCCAAAAGCAGGTGAACAGGTAAGCCAGAGCTCATCAACAGGTATCAGACAATAGGGTCAGGCAGAGGCAAGTCGAAGGCAAGCAAGGTTCAAGAATTCAAGTACAAATATAGAATACCCAGGTAACACAACACAAGACCTATACACAGGCAATAGGAAAGAACCAGGAATTAATGTATAAAGAGAATAAGGTGCCAAACAATAACGAGCCCTGGAACGCAGAAAGAATAGCAATAGCACGCCTGTGTTAACATATTATATATCACACCTGTATTAGTATCACAATAGCACATCAGCGTTAACAAATCAAATAGTGCACCTGGATTAGTTTAAAAAATAGTGTGTCTGTATTAGTATATCAATAGAGCGCTCACATTATCATATATATATATAGCGTAAGTGCGCTAAAATAACTATCATGTCTGCACTAAGCTAAGCAAGATGTTAGTGTCAGTATAGCATTTTGGGCTGGTGCTATTACACTTTATCTGAAATGTTCTTAGAAGAGATTTCCCTTGAAGACATCCAAGACCACCTTTAAAATGATCAAGGAAGCCAATTCTTTTATCTGCAAATCAATTATAGATATAATTTATATAAATGCTAAGTATGCAAAATTGGCTGTTCTAACTAGAAGAGTTTTGTGGCTAAAGTCCTGGTCAGTGGATATGTTTTCCAAGAGTAGACGTTTGTCTCTTCCTTTTCAAGGAAATAATCTCTTTGGTCTACGATTGGATGTCCTGGTCAGTGGATATGTTTTCAATTCGAACTTTTGTATCTATCATGTACAGTATATATTTGTATTGGATGTTTTATTGTGGTAATGTTGATAGATGATTTTAGTTTGATACTTTTTGTACTGATGTATGTATTGATTTTGTGTTTCAAGGTATTGTTAATAGAGACTTATAAATGGGATGATTCCATTGGTCGCCTTCCTGTTTTTATGTAGCAGCGGGTCTTTTAATTACTATAAGTCTGATGAAATGATGCGTGTTGCACTGAGAAACGCGCAGCTTGATATTTTATCTTTTTAATCTGGCACTGCTGGTGTGTTATACCGTTGGTGGGTCCTGCTATATGTTGGTTGGAGCTAAATACAAGTGGTGAAACTGCAGAGAACCTGTGCAAATTTACAAACTTTGACTCATCCTTCAGTGGCACAGTGCACAAAAGTTATAGGTCTAATGGTGGCAGCCTCAGATGCCATTCCATTTGCAAGATTTAATTTACAACCTCTTCAGCTCTGCATGATCAAAGAGTGGAATATGAAATAGGAATTTATTATAATCATTTTGATGAATGTATTATATAAGAATAACACTATGCACAGTTTTTAAAACAGCAGAGCACATCTTTATTTTCTTTTTGTTGCTCTTTTTATTAGTATTGCTTTCATGTGATCTGCCAATAAAGGGTGTTTTGTTAGCAATTCTCCCTCGGTCTCTCTCTGAATTCCCCCTCGGTCTCTCTCGGAATTCCCCCTCGGTTTCTCTTTGAATTCCCCCCTCTGTCTTTCTCTGAATCCCCCCACTGTCTCTCTCTTAATTCCCCCCCTCTGTCTCTCTCTGAATTTCCCCCCCTCTGCCTCTCTCTGAATTTCCCCCCCTCTGTCTCTCTCTGAATTCCCCCCCTTCTGTCTCTCTCTGAATCCCCCCCCTTCTGTCTCTCTCTGAATTCCCCCCCCCCCCTTCTGTCTCTCTCTGAATTTCCCCCCCTCTGCCTCTCTCTGAATTTCCCCCCCTCTGTCTCTCTCTGAATTCCCCCCTCTGTCTCTCTCTGAATTCCCCCCCTCTCTGTCTCTCTCTGAATTTCCCCCTCTCTGTCTCTCTCTGAATTTCCCCCCCTCTGCCTCTCTCTGAATCCCCCCCCTTCTGTCTCTCTCTGAATCCCCCCCTTTGTCTCTCTCTGAATTTCCCCCCCTCTGTCTCTCTCTGAATTTCCCCCCTCTGTCTCTCTCTGAATTCCCCCCCCCCTCTCACTCTCTCTCTCTCTCTGAATTTCCCCCCCCCTGTCTCTCTCTGAATCCCCCCCTGTCTCTCTCTGAATTCCCCCCCTGTGTCTGTCTCTCTGAATCCCGCCCTCTGTCTCTCTGAATGGTGAGTAAGATACATAGAGTAATGTCACATAGAGCAATACACACAGACCTGAGGCAGTAGATCAAAGCTGATTCAATGCATTCAAACCATATGTAGAAGATATGAATACATTTGATCCTACACTGGAGGGTGCTTATTAGAGTCTTGATCAACGAATCAACAGCTAAAACCGCTTTTTACACAGAAGTTCAAGACACAGCTACTGACTTGTTTTCTGGGCAACTGGTTTTAATGCCAAACCTAGAAAGGTATTTTTTACAACTCACATTCTAGATGATGTAATTATCGAGAGTGCCCTATTATTAACTTAGTAATTATAATGCATTATTATATAGGCATCTGTTCACAAATATCTGGTTTCCTATCATTTTTTTTTATGTTGGTTAAAATAAGTCAGACAAGGTCAGTGAATTCCAGAAGTTTGAAGTTGTGCAGAAGTCAAGCCACAAAATGCAGACATTAAAAATACAAATAAAACTAACAATGATAAACTTTCAAAACGCCAGGATTTAACCAACCCTGCATTTACTCTGATTGGCTGTGTAGCATTTTTTTTAGTTTTAAACAGCTTGCAGTCAACTTTAAACTGTGCATTGTAAACAGCCAGCCAGTGAACAATGAATACCTAGGTATGCAACATATATTTCTTACTAGTTCTATAATCAATTTAAACAGTTTTAACTTGTCCTTTTTCATTCAAAAAGTAATTGTAACATTTCTTTGATGCTCTTTTATATGATTAATAGAACATTTTAAGTTTAATGTCCCTTGAAATTAGTTTTTATGAGAATACTATGTTAATGAAGTTTAATTACTGTTCTTTTATATTAAAACATTCTACAATTAACTAGTCACAAATCAAACCAAAGCATCAGCTATATAATTTTGTCTCAACATTTTTTTATTTGAATTACATTTATAGAAATTATACATTGGTCTTTTTCATAATTTATAAATAATAAATACTGTCAAGTAGCATATTTTCTTTAAGAAATAATAAAGTTAATTACAGTGGGAATTCACTTCTTAGGTAATACATATTGACTTTTCAGAATAAAGGTGTTTATAACTTTACATCAATAAATAATGCTTGAAATGAACTATGTGTTTAACCCCTGCAAAAATGTTCAACACATCTCTAGGACAACAATGAATTGGCAATCTTGAGCTGAACTTGGCTGGTGATTTGCAGCTACACATGTATGCCACCACTGATTGGCTCAGCAGGCTTGTTCTGCTCCTGTCTAGTAGTGTATTGTTGGTCTGCAGCTGACCTTAACTGTTTCTTTAACCCTGTTAAACACATAGTTAGAAGCATGCAATTGTGCAATACAAAAAAATGTTCTAATGCATTAAAGCAAATCAGGTCCATTAGCCCTCAGTCGAAAAACTATTTTTAAATGCTTGAGAAAAAAAAATGTGACGTGAAAAGCGGTGTCTATAAATAAAGTTTTATTTGGACACAGCCACTCTGATTTGTTTATGTATTGTCTATGGCTGCTTTCAGTTTACAATGGCAGAACCGAGTAGTTGTGACAAAGAGCATATGTAGCAATTGGTTTGCCCTACTGCTCAGCGCAATACAATATATATTGACACAATATTCCCAACGTAAAAAGAAAGCAGTAAAAAAAAAATGAAAAGATTAAAATGGAAAAGGAAAGAGCACTTAAATTGCACAATATCTTGCATAATTTCATGATAAGCGGTTAAATCTATTTACAAGATAATAATGGTTGTGATGAAGGCAGTGATTAATTAAAAGTTTAAACTAGACAGGTCAATCTTGAAACAGACATATGGATAATAATCTTGGTTGCTTATCTGTAGACCAGGAATGTCCATTCCAACCTGTGAAGGAAAGAGGCAGAAAAATTCAATGTTCATTTCAAAACCTTATTTAATTTTGCATCAAGCATTACTGACTATGCACCTTAGTCATGCAAAGCCACCTTTTTATATTCCCATTTATGGCACATACAGTATGTTTCGGAACGCTCTGACTTGCTCCACACTTTTAGGGATGTATAAGAACAAAATTAACCTATTTTATTTGTTTTCTCACCCTAGATCCCTCTGTTTTTTTCATTAGTTTCCTTATCTCTTTAACATCTATGCTAATCACTCCCTGCCCTGTTCAGCCCTTTTTACAAAGGGACCTATATTCATAGCAGGGTCACTTCATCATTTTTTTCAGTTGTCTTTTTCTAAATTTTACCTTAGTATAATACACTTATGTGATAGTGCTGCGGAATATGTTGGCATTCTACAAATAAAATATATTCTTATCAGTGGTAGTCGTGATAATAATAATAGTAATAATGATAATAATAATAAATTGCCGACTCTCTAAATGCTAGGCAACTGTAAAATAATTCTTTACAACCCACTTAAATATCTAAACAACATTTTAAGACAATAAAAAAAATTAATACATTGATCCTTTTTAGACTTGTGCAGCACAGAAAAATTTGTTTTGTCTGAATCTTTAGTAACGAATATTCAAGGAAATTCGTTTCCCTGAATATTCGTTGGCTGCACTATTCGGTATTACAAAACAAACACTGAATTTCGTTAAACGAATGTAAATGTTGTTGGTACATTCATTCAGATATTTGTTTTGTTAAAATTAAAGAAATATCGATTTCTCATTACGAATTTGCATTTGTAACGAAACAAATGCACATCTCTACTTTTTATCACAAAAGAATCATGGGATATATGTAAAAGTCCGCCATGTAATGTTACAAATAAAGCAGAAACATCTAACACTGAACCCTAACACGATGTATTGCCTGTTTCTTTTTTTCCATTTTAGCTCATTATTAGTTATCGTCCCATTTTTATCTTCCATAAGGCTTTTACATGGAAGACTATTTCTTTCATTATTCTATAAAGCTTGACATTTTTATATTCTCAGAGGGTTTAAGTTAAAGGGACATAATACTCATAGGCTAAATCACTTGAAACTGATGCAGTATAACTGTAAAAAACTGACAGGAAAATATCACCTGAGCATATATATGTAAAAAAGGAAGATATTTTACCTCACAATCTCCTCAGCTCAGCAGAGTAAGTTCTGTGTAAAAAGTTATACTCAACTGCTCCCAGCTGCAGGTAAAAAAAAATAAAAAAATGAAGAAATGAACAGCAGCCAATCAGCATCAGCAGTGCTGAGGTCATGAACTCTTACTGTGATCTCATGAGATTTGACTTAACTCTCATGAGATTTCATAGTAAGCTTCCTTTACCTGATTGGTGAAATAATATGAGAGTGCACGAAGCTCATCCTTTCAGTTGTCCCGGGACAGACATACTAATATGCTGCTTAGAAGTCCTTTACAATGGGAGGTGGCTACTGAGGAACTTTTGAGGTAAAATTTCTTTCTTTTTTACACAGAGATGTTCAGGTGATATTTTCTAGTCAGCTTTTTACAGCTATGCTGCATCACTTTCAAGTGTTTAAACATTTGGGTATTATGGCCCTTTAAGCATTTCAAGTATGGCTTGAAAAAATACAGGAGTCAGAGAGCCAGGACCCCTACAATTTGATATATGTCTCCGAACTGGATTATATATGTCTGTAAATTCATCCCAGCCTCCTAAAAAGTAGGATTGGTTACTGAATAATTTACTTGGCTCCCAAATGTCATACAAATGTGCTTTTGGGCAAAATTCCTCTTTACTTTACATTTCTACTGGATATAATTAGTATAAATATTATATTGGAATTGCTGGAGTGATATTTCTTGAGTCCCCAATACAATGACTCTAAATATTATCAAATATCTATGCAAATTAAACTAATGTGTACACTGTGTCTCCATATTATTTAAACTCACATCCTTCATGTTTGCGGCTGCTGCTTCATCCAAGTGCCTGAAGATGGCATTCAGCACATCTCGTAGTCGTTTCATTGATTTCTTATTGGGTTGCAGTAGCATTGCTTGAAAGTTGACTGGCAGTCCATATCTTAAAGAAACATGATTGTCAAAATTAAACTTTCATGATTCAGATAAATCATGCATGATACTTTTTAACAAAAAAGGCAGCACAACGAGTGTATTTGCAAAATAAAATAGGATGTTTAATCCGTGTCGATTCAGAGTACAAACATACACACAAGTAGGAGGTAAGAAGGGGGCGTGTCCTTACGCGTTTCGTGCCTCAGGGCACTTAGTCATAGGATGTTAGCCTGTTGAACACGACCTGGTTAAATTCCAACCTGCACCAATCACATACGTGAATCAATGCTGGAAATAATCAGGCAAGTGTAAAAAAGGCCAAAACAGTAAAACAATGTATCAAAGGACTGAACAATTCTGTAATATTCCATATACATACTAGAAAGAAACAACTAGGAATATTGTTAACAGTTTAAATCTTAAAGATCTACTATGCTTAATTCACATTAATACCACTAATCAGTAAAAAAGACTGAAAAGACAGAGATACAGGGCACTAAATGAAATAAATAAACATTCAATTTTGAATTAAACACAAACACATATGCAATTGTATTATTGACTGTTTGATCTAATTTGTAAATAAACTAAAATCCCATTCCTTATTTAAACCTTGGGGTTCCCTTGTACATAATGTAAAAATCCAAAATAATTCTTTCTTAGTTAGAATATTGAATTTATTACCACCCCTTGGTGGCAAGAACACTTTGTCAATGGCTTTTACATTAAGATTGGGAATATTAGAAAAATGATACCAATTAAAGTGGTTTGCAACACTAGATGTCTTTACATAATTTTTTATATCTCTTTTGTGTTCTCCCACTCGCTTTCTCAAGGTACGTGAGGTCTGACCTACATATTGAACCCCACAAAGGTTACACTCCAACAAATAGATGACAAAAGTTGAAGAACAATTCATGTTGTGATTAATTTTGTAGCTAAGACCAGTTGTGAAACTTCTAAAACTGTCACCACCAGAGACAACCTCACATGTGCCACAATTAGGTGATAAACATGAGAAAGTGCCTTTACGGTCTAGCCAGTTCTTCTTCCTCTTATCAGGGTGATTAGATACCAAACTGGGTGCCAACATATTTCCCAGTGTGGGTGCTTTTTTTGAAACAAATTTTATACAACTCAAATATGGATTTAGCATCTCATCACCCTCCAAGAGAGTCAGATTCCTCTTTAGAATTTTGCAAATCTCATTGAATTGTGAAGAATACTGTGTGGAAAAAACTATTGAATCTGAGAAACCATTTTTCTCTTTATTAACGTTTCTCTTATTTTCTCTCACACAGTGTTCCTCTCTAACTTCTGAAAGACTTTTTTCCAAATTGTAACCTCTGGTATGAAGTCTATATTTAAGGTCAGCTGCCTGTTTTTCAAATGATGAATCTTTAGTAGCATTTCTGCATAAACGCAGAAATTGACTTCTGGGAATGGTCTTGATCAAATGTTTGGGGTGACACGAGGTGGCATGCAGAATTGTGTTGCCCGCTGTCGGCTTCCTATATGTGTCAGTAAATATACTAGCACTTTGAACACAACCGACCAGTTTTAAATCCAAATACTGGGCTTCATTCAAATGCATGCCACCCGTGAACCCCAAACTGAGTTCATTATCATTGATGTACCGCATAAAATCATCAAAAACAAAATCCCCTTTGACAATAAAAATAAGATCATCTATATAACGCATATATAGATGAATATTGTCTTTAAAGGTGTTGTTCACATTGTAGACTGCGCCAAGCTCCCACCATCCCATAAACAAATTAGCAAATGATGGGGCAAATTTTGCCCCCATTGCTGTTCCGCAAATTTGCAAAAAATACTCGTTATCAAACATAAAAAAATTATGGGATAGCAGGAACCCGACGCAGTCACAAATATAAGCACAAAAGATATCAGAGTAGTCTGTCCTAGTTTTAAGGAAGAATTCAATTGCTTTAAGTCCTAAAGCATGGGGGATGTTGGAATAAAGTGATACCACATCTATCACCACCCACCCAAAACCCTCACACCACTCAACACTCTCAAGGAGCGAGATCAAATGGCCCGAATCCCTAAGGAAGCTACTTAAGCCTTTTACCAAGGGCTGTAAAACAGAATCAACCCATTGCGATAATGGTTCAAATAATGAGCCAATGCCCGATATGATTGGGCGTCCAGGAGGATTGGCCAGATCTTTGTGGGTTTTGGGCAGGTGGTGAAAGATGGGCATCACAGGAAATGCTGGAATCAATGACATCCTATCCTTATTTTCAAAAATACCAATAGATATTCCCTCATCCACCAGCTTCTCCAATTTCTTCCTAAAGGCTCCTGTAGGGTTGGAAGACAGAGCTCTATAGGTGACACCATCCGTTAATTGTCTTTTTGCCTCTCTCACATAATCTATTTTATTCATAACCACAACATTGCCACCCTTGTCAGAAGATCGGATGACAATGTCGGGGTTATCGCGTAGCTGTCTGAATCGACACGGATTAAACATCCTATTTTATTTTGCAAATACACTCGTTGTGCTGCCTTTTTTGTTCCATTGTTTATCCAGGGGACGGCTTGGTCCCCAACCAGTGCCTGCACCTTTCCGTGACCCCAATAGCTCTGTTTTTCCGATTTTGGAACGAATTCGCTGCCATTTCTACAGCACCGGAAGTCTGCACCCGGCGTCTGTAACACTTACCCGGCTGGTTCGCCTGAAGCTACGCCTTCACTTCTACACGTCTACGATTCAAGCCTCAGCTGGTGCTCGGTGAATACCCGCCTGGGATAAGAGTAAGTGCCGCATCTTATTATTTTTTGCAAGTATTTGGCGATGAACTTTTGTGTGTAACTAACTGCTGAATCATACCGTGATCTAAGTATCAGTACAGATTTGGGACACAAGTCAGTGAACGGCTTTAAAACTATCTGTGTGGTCTCAGTAAAAGCTACCACCGGTTTATATTTATATCCATCTTTCACCACCTGCCCAAAACCCACAAAGATCTGGCCAATCCTCCTGGACGCCCAATCATATCGGGCATTGGCTCATTATTTGAACCATTATCGCAATGGGTTGATTCTGTTTTACAGCCCTTGGTAAAAGGCTTAAGTAGCTTCCTTAGGGATTCGGGCCATTTGATCTCGCTCCTTGAGAGTGTTGAGTGGTGTGAGGGTTTTGGGTGGGTGGTGATAGATGTGGTATCACTTTATTCCAACATCCCCCATGCTTTAGGACTTAAAGCAATTGAATTCTTCCTTAAAACTAGGACAAACTACTCTGATATCTTTTGTGCTTACATTTGTGACTGCGTCGGGTTCCTGCTCTCCCATAATTTTTTTATGTTTGATAACAAGTATTTTTTGCAAATTTGCGGAACAACAATGGGGGCAAAATTTGCCCCATCATTTGCTAATTTGTTTATGGGATGGTGGGTGCTTGGCGCAGTCTACAATGTGAACAACCCCTTTAAAGACAATATTCATCTATATATGCGTTATATAGATGATCTTATTTTTATTGTCAAAGGGGATTTTGTTTTTGATGATTTTATGCGGTACATCAATGATAATGAACTCAGTTTGGGGTTCACAGGTGGCATGCATTTGAATGAAGCCCAGTATTTGGATTTACAACTGGTCGGTTGTGTTCAAAGTGCTAGTATATTTACTGACACATATAGGAAGCCGACAGCGGGCAACACAATTCTGCATGCAACCTCGTGTCACCCCAAACATTTGATCAAGGCCATTCCCAGAAGTCAATTTCTGCGTTTACGCAGAAATGCTACTAAAGATTCATCATTTGAAAAACAGGCAGCTGACCTTAAATATAGACTTCATGCCAGAGGTTACAATTTGAACACTTTGGAAAAAAGTCTTTCAGAAGTTAGAGAGGAACACTGTGTGAGAGAAAACAAGAGAAACGTTAATAAAGAGAAAAATGGTTTCTCAGATTCAATAGTTTTTTCCACACAGTATTCTTCACAATTCAATGAGGTTTGCAAAATTCTAAAGAGGAATCTGACTCTCTTGGAGGGTGATGAGATGCTAAATCCATATTTGAGTTGTATAAAATTTGTTTCAAAAAAAGCACCCACACTGGGAAATATATTGGCACCCAGTTTGGTATCTAATCACCCTGATAAGAGGAAGAAGAACTGGCTAGACCGTAAAGGCACTTTCTCATGTTTATCACCTAATTGTGGCACATGTGAGGTTGTCTCTGGTGGTGACAGTTTTAGAAGTTTCACAACTGGTCTTAGCTACAAAATTAATCACAACATGAATTGTTCTTCAACTTTTGTCATCTATTTGTTGGAGTGTAACCTTTGTGGGGTTCAATATGTAGGCCAGACCTCACGTACCTTGAGAAAGCGAGTGGGAGAACACAAAAGAGATATCAAAAATTATGTAAAGACATCTAGTGTTGCAAACCACTTTAATTGGTATCATTTTTCTAATATTCCCAATCTTAATGTAAAAGCCATTGACAAAGTGTTCTTGCCACCAAGGGGTGGTAATAAATTCAATATTCTAACTAAGAAAGAATTATTTTGGATTTTTACATTAGGGAACCCCAAGGTTTAAATAAGGAATGGGATATTAGTTTATTTACAGATTAGATCAAACAGTCAATAATACAATTGCATATGTGTTTGTGTTTAATTCAAAATTGAATGTTTATTTATTTCATTTAGTGCCCTGTATCTCTGTATTTTCAGTCTTTTTTACTGAATAGTGGTATTAATGTGAATTAAGCATAGTAGATCTTTAAAGGGACAGTCTAGGCCAAAATAAACTTTCATGATTCAGATAGAGCATGTCATTTTAAACAATTTTCCATTTTACTTTTATCACCAATTTTGCTTTGTTCTCTTGGAATTCATAGTTGAAAGCTTAATCTAGGAGGTTCATATGCTAATTTCTTAGACCTTGAAGCCCACCTCTTTTCAGAATGCATTTGAACAGTTTTTCACCACTAGAGGGTGTTAGTTCACGTATTTCATATAGATAACACTGTGCTCGTGCACGTCAAGTTATCTGGGAGCCGGCAGTGATTGGCTAAACTACAAGTCTGTCAAAAGAACTGAAATAAAGGGGCAGTTTGCAGAGGCTTAGATACAAGATAATCACAGAGGTTAAAAGTATATTAATATAACTGTGTTGGTTATGCAAAATTGGGGAATGGGTAATAAAGGGATTATCTAGCTTTTAAAACAATAAAAATTCTGGTGTAGACTGTCCCTTTAAGATTTAAACTGTTAACAATATTCCTAGTTGTTTCTTTCTAGTATGTATATGGAATATTACGGAATTGTTCAGTCCTTTGATACATTGTTTTACTGTTTTGGCCTTTTTTACACTTGCCTGATTATTTCCAGCATTGATTCACGTATGTGATTGGTGCAGGTTGGAATTTAACCAGGTCGTGTTCAACAGGCTAACATCCTATGACTAAGTGCCCTGAGGCACGAAACGCGTAAGGACACGCCCCCTTCTTACCTCCTACCTGTGTGTATGTTTGTACTCTGAATCGACACGGATTAAACATCCTATTTTATTTTGCAAATACACTCGTTGTGCTGTCTTTTTTGTTCCATTGTTTATCCAGGGGACGGCTTGGTCCCCAACCAGTGCCTGCACCTTTCCGTGACCCCAATAGCTCTGTTTTTCCGATTTTGGAACGAATTTGCTGCCATTTCTACAGCACCGGAAGTCTGAACCCGGCGTCTGTAACACTTACCCGGCTGGTTCGCCTGAAGCTACGCCTTCACTTCTACACGTCTATAATACTTTTTAGTTTACTTCTGCTATCAAATGTACCTTGTTTTCTTTGTATCCTATGTTGAAAAGCATACATAGGTAGGCTCAGTTCACTACTGGGAGCTAGCTGGTCATGGGTGGCTACACACATATGCCTCTTGTCATTGGCTCACCATATGTGTTCAGCTAGCTCCCAGTAGTGCATTGCTGTTCTAGACCTTACTTTTACCCTTTTGTGGAGGTTAAACATATAGTTATATTAACCCTTTGAGTGCTTAGCACTTTCCCACCTGGGTGCTAAGCTTTTTCAAGTTGTTTTTTATTTTTATTTATTTTTTGGAAAAAAAAATGACTTTTTTTTCAGATCCCCAAGACTTACACTGTTGGAAAGGTTAGGCAATTACCTTTCCAACGGTGGGTCTTGGGGGTCTGTAGCTGCTTAGATGCCTGAGATACAGGCTTCTAAGCAGTATGCCCCCTGCTCCTATACTTAACATTGTTTAGTATACAGTGGGGAAAAAAAGTATTTAGTCAGCCATCAGTTGTTCAAGTTCTCCCACTTAAAAAGATGAGAGAGGCCTGTAATTTTCATCATAGGTATACCTCAACTATGAGAAACAAAATGTGGAAACAAATTCATACAATCACATTGTCTGATTTGGAAAGAATTTATTTGCAAATTATGGTGGAAAATAAGTATTTGGTCAATATCAAAAGTTCATCTCAATACTTTGTTATATATCCTTTGTTGGCAATGACAGAGGTCAAACATTTTCTGTAAGTCTTCACAAGGTTGTCACACACTGTTGCTGGTATGTTGGCCCATTCCTGCATGCAGATCTCCTCTAGAGCAGTGATGTTTTGGGGCTGTTGCTGGGCAACACAGACTTTCAACTTTCTCCAAAGGTTTTCTATGGGGTTGAGATCTGGAGACTGGCTAGGCCACTCCAGGACCTTGAAATGCTTCTTAAGAAGCCACTCCTTCGTTGCCCGGGCGGTGTGTTTGGGATTATTGTCATGCTGAAAGACTAGCCACATTTCATCTTCAATGCCCTTGCTGATGGAAGGAGGTTTGCACTCAAAATCTCACGATACATGGCCCCATTCATTCTTTCATGTACACGGATCAGTCGTCCTGTTCCCTTTGCAGAGAAACAGCCCCAAAGCATGATGTTGCCACCCCCATGCTTCACAGTAGGTATGGTGTTCTCTCTCCTCCAAACACGACAAGTTGTGTTTCTACCAAACAGTTCTACTTCAGTTTCATCTGACCATATGATATTCTCCCAATCCACTTCTGGATCATCCAAATGCTCTCTAGCATACTTCAGACGGGCCCGGACATGTACTGGCTTAAGCAGGGGGACATGTCTGGCACTACAGTATCTGAGTCCCTGGCAGCGTAGTGTGTTACTGATGGTAGCCTTTGTTATGTTGCTCCAGCTCTCTGCAGGTCATTCACTAGGTCCCCCCGTGTGGTTCTGGGATGTTTGCTCACCGTTCTTGTGATCATTTTGACCCCACGGGGTGAGATCTTGCGTGGAGCCCCAGATCAAGGGAGATTATCAGTGGTCTTGTATGTCTTCCATTTTCTAATTATTGCTCCCACAGTTGATTTCTTCACACCAAGCTGCTTGCCTATTGCAGATTCAGTCTTCCCAGCCTGGTGCAGGTCTACAATTTTGTTTCTGGTGTCCTTCGACCGCTCTTTGGTCTTCACCATAGTGGAGTTTGGAGTGTGACTGTTTGAGGTTGTGGACAGGTGTCTTTTATACTGATAACAACTCAAGTTCAAACAGGTGCCATTAATACAGGTAATGAGTGGAGGACAGAGGAGCCTCTTAAAGAAGAAGATACAGGTCTGTGAGAGCCAGAAATCTTGCTTGTTTGTAGGTGACCAAATACTTATTTTCCACCATAATTTGCAAATAAATTCTTTCCAAATCAGACAATGTGATTGTCTGGATTTGTTTCCACATTTTGTCTCTCATAGTTGAGGTATACCTATGATGAAAATTACAGGCCTCTCTCATCTTCTTAAGTGGGAGAACTTGCACAATTGGTGGCTGACTAAATACTTTTTTTCCCCACTGTAAATAAAGTTGTGTGGTGACGTCACCGCACATAACATGAAGCCCCGGCAATGCCTGTTACTATGCAGGCCTGATCGCCAGGGTGGGAGCCCCCAGATCTCCCTCAAGGTGGGAGAGTGCTAGCAACGGCTCTGAGCCGTCGTTAGCACCAGAGTAGGAAACTCTGCAACGGCTTGTCGTTAGCACTCAAGGGGTTAAAGCAATAATGCAATAATAAAATGATCTAACACATGTCCCTTTAAGCAAATATAAATGTTTTTTTTTAAATTATTGGTAACAGAATAATTGGTTCATTCGCTTTGCCCAAAGACCCAATAAGTAGACATTGCTAAAATTACACTGTAAGAAATACTGAAATTCTTATATGTGATGTCCATATATTGGGCCAGGTTACGAGTGGTGCGCAAACATTTGCCCGCAAGCAATAAGGAGTTTATTGTGAGGGTTTGTGCTTGTAGGACTTACTGCTCATATTACGAGTTGAAAGTAAACATGATCGCTTGCGCGTAATCACGTATTACCCTAGAATATTTACCACGACTTCAGAGCTCTGGTTAACTGTTTCGCAAAAATAAAAAGTTGTACAACACACATAAAAAATGCATTACACAATACAGTTACACTCATAATAACACTATCTAATAAAAACTATTTAAAAAATAATGCATACAAAAGATCTCATATTTATACAATATTCATTTAAATAAAGGTTTTAGCTATGTATTTACTGTAAATATTTCACATTCTAATGTTCTGTAAATAGGGGAATATGTTCTAAGTATTTCTAAATAGATATTTCTATATATATCTGTATATATCTTTACCTATATATAATCACGTATCATCAGATATATATATATTTATGAATAAATAGAACATATTCTGTTATGTGCAGAACATTGGAATGTAAAATATTCATATTTTTATGTCCAGTTAGTGCAAATGAGAATATGCAAAAGGGATTGCACGAGAGTGAGGTTTTTCCCCCACTTTTTTTCTCCATTGTCTTCTATGGGGGAATACCTGAACATGCACTCGATTCTGAGTTCGGCTTTTTGCACTCATCGGGTTAGCGTGCGAGCAAATGCAGTTTACTTTGAACTCGAGCACCACCCGACGAGCACAAAAAGCTTACTTCTAGCGCAATTAATGACCGAGAGGGGGTGTTAATTAGCGCTCCACTTGTAATCTGGCCCATTATATTTAAGTTACATTTTTTTATTTTCAAATACAATTTCTTAAAGTTTCTAAGGTGCCCTTTACAATTATGTAGTTTAATTTGTTTTGGGGGGTTTTCCTCTATAAGAAAATAAATTATATTTGTACTCACCTGAGGACAGATTCCACAAAAACACGCAGGGCTTTTATATGAATCCAGGCAATAAAACCTTCACTAAAATTCACTTTCAGCCAGCGAAGGAGAGGACCCTGAAATACAGATATGTCTCATCTGACCTGACTCAGCACTCAGCCCTATAGTTAGTGATGGGCAGTCAGTAAAGAGAAGATTCTGCGTATCATGACACAACAGGGTCTACAGAACATCTACAGAAACATCAAGATGTTTGTAGATGGACAACATTATTATACATTTTATATACAACACCTTTTAAATGTTGTATAATTATACAATATATGTACAAGGTTTGATATCATCTTAAATTATAAGTGATGAGCATTAAAACAGTGTTTTGTAGAGCTAATGAAATAGGTTCCAATTTATTTAGCTAGAACAGTGTGGCAAACTCTTTTTGAGAGTGTATTCTAAAACTCTGACATCTTTGACAAAGCGCAATAGCACAAAACCACTCAGATGTTTGGCAGAGGGGTTGATGCAGCCTAATTATACTATGGACTAAGTTTTTTTATCCTCTTAAGACAATAAAGTGTTTTTATGTTTATATTTTGGACTGTGGAAGTTTATATGTTACTGCTGAATTAACACTCAGCTAGATTACGAGTTTGGCGTTATGAGTGAAAAAGCATCTTTATGCTTCATAACGCTGCTTTTTCCCTAACGCCGCTATTACAAGTCTTGCAGGTATAGGTGTAGCGCACACCTTTTTGTCCGTCACGCAACGTCAGTACCGCACTTTTAAAAAAGTCCTTTTTTAATGGGACTTCCATAGCGCCGGTATTACGAGTTTGCTTGGGAGGCCAAAAAGTGAGCGGTACACCCTATAACCGACAAGATCTGTACCGCCATCTAAACTCAGTAGTTGAGCGACACTATATCACTTTTTTTATTTTTTTATATTACATCTATTATGATAGATATTTTGTTGCCCACATTACCACATTGTTGCCAATACCACTATGTCTACATAGACACCACCCTCAATGTCAATCAATTTGGATTAGCCAATAAGAAACTTGGATCACCCTTTAAAAGAAAGCTGGGACTGCAACAATTTCATCTTGAAAAAGCCCTGCAAAGGGAGAAACGCGTTGATGTTTACTAGTTGCAGCTTTCTTGTTTATTTCTACTCGGATGAAGATACACTGTTTGCCTTTGAAACTCAAGACAGAGTTTGTCGTGGTATGCTGAACAGTCTGACATAAGCACACTAGAAGCCTAATATACAAACAGAGAAGCGCAGACATACGGCACCACTGACCAAAAAAAATCATTGCTGGATATCGCTGGAAAGATCTATATTGTACCTGGCGAAATAGATCCACCTGACAAGATATCTTCTCTACCAAGACCACAGGTATCCCGCAAGCAATTTGCACTAAAGAGCGGATACACATCTTCTATTTGAAATCGGCTGAGAAAACTTCCCCGTTTGAGAGAACAGTCCTGACCAATAGGACTGCAACGACAGGACAGCGCCCACATCTGGGATGTCAGCAGTTACGTGTGTGCTCCTACGGAGGCATAGAGCCCTGCAAATCATCGGGACTGGAACAGTGTCCGGACTGATAAGGTAACAGACACCCGGCTACTTTGAATACCCTGAGCTTCTGTGACTTATGACTACTAATTTTTGGGGATTGTAACGATCTATACACCATCTGCTGTTCTATACATATTTTATATTTTTTTTCTGTGGTGGCAACCTAGTTTTTGTTTTTTTAATTTTTAATTTTTTATGTATATCGGAGACGTCCGATTTTATAGAAATTAGCTTGCTATTAGCAATTACTTGTTGAGTAATCTGACATTTTATTTTGAATAAATATAGAAATTAGCTTGCTATTAGCAATTACTTGTTGAGTAATCTGACATTTTATTTAGAATAAATTGGCATAGCCATTTCTTTTATTGACTTTTTGTACATGCTTCTTTAGAGAGATGTAATACACACAGAGAGAAGCACATTCACAGGAACGAACAACTGGCTCAATACTATTGTTAGCCGGTTCTATGGTGATTTACCACCTGGCTGCAGCTTCTTTTAGCTAAGTAATGCTTTTCACAGAGAAGAACTTTCCTGCAGTATATCAGTCTGATTCCGCCTATTACGGTAAGTCCAGCGCCGAAATATCAGGCAATTCCTCTCTGAGCAAGGAACACAGCAACCCCAGACGATCGTTTCGGCCTTCATTGGGCCTCGTCAGTGAGGTGTAGGCATATTCCTCTAAGCACACTGAGCAAGGAGTCCACGTCTGGTTTCCCCTTTTTCCCATAGGGAGACTAAGTACACACAGAGAGAAGCACACTCACAGGAACGAACAACTGGCTCAATACTATTGTTAGCCTGTTCTATGGCGATTTACCACCTGGGTGCAGCTTCTTTTAGCCCAGTAATGCTTTTCACAGAGAAGAACTTTCCTGTAGTTTACCAGTCTGATTCCGCCTATTACGGTCAGTCCAGCACCGAAATACCAGGCAATTCCTCTCTGAGCAAGGAACACAGCAACCCCAGACAATCGTTTAGGCCTTCATTGGACCTCGTCAGTGAGGTGTAGCCATATTCCTCTAAGCACACTGAGCAAGGAGTCCATGTCTGGTTTCCCCTTTTTCCCATAGGGAGACTAAATACACACAGAGAGAAGCATACTCACAGGAACGAACAACTGGCTCAATACTATTGTTAGCCTGTTCTATGGTGATTTACCACCTGGGTGCAGCTTTTTAGCCCAGTAATGCTTTTCACAGAGAAGAACTTTCCTGTAGTATATTAGTCTGATTCCGCCTATTACGGTCAGTCCAGCGCCGAAATACCAGACAATTCCTCTCTGAGTAAGGAACACAGCAACCCCAGACGATCGTTTCGGCCGAAACGATCATCTGGGGTTGTTGTTTCTCTTGTTCAGAGAAGAATTGCCTGGTATTTCGGTGCTGGACTGTCATTGGGCAGGGTCAGACTGATATGCTACAGGATATTTTTCCTTTGTGAAGGGGCATGGTGTGCTAAAAGAGTATGCACCCTTAGTGGATGAGGATGGATGTCCGGTCTTCGAAAACTGTAAGTGGATCGTCGGGGGTTAGTGTTAGGTTTTTTAAGGGTTTATTGGGTGGGTTTTATTTTTAGCTTAGGGTTTGGGCACCGTAAAAGAGCTAAATGCCCTTTTAAGGGGAATGCCCATCCAAATGCCCTTTTCAGGGCAATGGTTAGCTTAGGTTTATTTAGATAGAGTTTTATTTGGGGGGTTTGGTTGGGTGGGTAGTGGGTTTTAATGTTGGGGGGTGTTTGTAATTTTTATTGCCAGGTAAAAGAGTTGTTATCTTTGGGGCAATGCCCCACAAAAGGTTCTTTTAAGGGCTATTGGCAGTTTAGTATAGGCTAGGGGTTTTATTATTTTGGGGAGGGCTTTTTTATTTTGATAGGGCTATTAGATTATGAGTAATTCGGGGGGTTTTTGTTGATAATCTCGGTTTTTATTTTGTGTAATTTAGTGGGGTTTTTTTTTTGTAATTTAGATAATTGTATTTGATTAATTTATTTGATTTGATTGCAATGGTAGGTTTTAGTGTAAGGCAGGTCAGGTTTTATTTTACAGGTGAATTTGTATTTATTTTAACTAGGTAGTTATTAAATAATTAACTATTTACTAACTAGTCTACCTAGTTAAAATAAATACAAACTTACCTGTGAAATAAAAATAAAACCTAATATAGCTACAATATAACTATGTTATTTTGTAGCTATCTTAGGGGGGGTTTACAGGTAAGTATGTATTTAGTTTTAAATAGGTATTATTTAGTTAATAATTGTAAGGTTTATTTAGCTTTATTTTAATTATATTTAAGTTGGGGGGTGTTAGGGTTAGGGTTAGACTTATGCTTAGGGTTACGTTAGGGTTAGGGGTTAATAACTTTAGTATAGTGGCGGCGTCATTGGGACAGTAGATTAGGGGTTAATAACTGTAATGTAGGTGGCGGCGATTTTAAGGGCGGCAGATTAGGGGTTAATAGTTTTATTTAGGTGGTGGCGATGTTAAGGGCGGCAGATTAGGGGTTAATAACTGTAATGTAGGTGGCGGCGATATTGGGGGCAGCAGATTAGGGGTGTTTATACATGGTTTTCATGTTAGGGTATTAGGTTTAAACATAACTTTTTCTTTCCCCATAGACATCAATGGGGCTACGTTACGGAGCTTTTGTTTTTGCGATCACAGGTGTTAGGCTTCTTTTTTGACGGCTCTCCCCATTGATGTCTATGGGGAAATCATGCACGAGCACGTCAAAGCAGTGCTTGTATTTCGGTATGGTATGGAGCTCAACGCAACCATATCCCCCGCACAAGCCTGCTTTTTGTAAACATGTAATACCAGCGCTATAGGGAGGTGAATTAAAGCCGCTTTTGTGGCGGTCGTTAATTTCCCTATAGCGCTCAAAACTCGTAATCTAGCTGATTATTTGTTAAAACTGTTTGTAACAAAGTGTAGTTTCCATTAAAGGATTATGAAACCCCAAATTTTTCTTTTATGATTCAGACAGAGCACACCATTTAAAAAAGATTCCAATTTACTTCTATTATCAAATTTGCTTTGTTTTCATGATATTCTGTGTTGAAGAAAAACTTAGGTAGGCATCTGGGGCACTACATGGCAGGAAATAGTGCTGCCATCTAGTGCTCTTGCAAATGGATAACATTCTTGCAAAACTGCTGCAATGTAGTGCTCTTGCAAATGGATAACATTCTTACAAAACTGCTGCCATCTAGTTCTCTTGCAAATAGATAACATTCTTACAAATCTGCTGCCATCTAGTTCTCTTGCAAATGGATAACATTCTTACAAATCTGCTGCCATCTAGTGCTCTTGCAAATGGATAACATTCGTACAAATCTGCTGCCATCTAGTGCTCTTGCAAATGGATAATATTCTTACAAATCTGCTGCCATCTAGTGCTCTTGCAAATGGATAACATTCTTACAAATCTGCTGCCATCTAGTGCTCTTGCAAATGGATAATATTCTTACAAAACTGCTGCCATCTAGTGCTCTTGCAAATGGATAATATTCTTACAAATCTGCTGCCATCTAGTGCTCTTGCAAATGGATAACATTCTTACAAATCTGCTGCCATCTAGTGCTCTTGCAAATGGATAATATTCTTACAAATCTGCTGCCATCTAGTGCTCTTGCAAATGGATAATATTCTTACAAATCTGCTGCCATCTAGTGCTCTTGCAAATGGATAATATTCTTACAAATCTGCTGCCATCTAGTGCTCTTGCAAATGGATAATATTCTTACAAATCCGCTGCCATCTAGTGCTCTTGCAAATGGATAATATTCTTACAAATCTGCTGCCATCTAGTGCTCTTGCAAATGGATAATATTCTTACAAAACTGCTAGATGCCAAGACAACGAAGGCAAATTAATAATAGAAGTAAATTAGAAAGTTGCTTAAAGTTGCATGCTCTATCTGAATCATGAATGGACTTTTTGGATTTCGTATCGTATTTGGTTTTTATTCTGAAATTGTTGTTAGTCTTTTAAAAAGTCTCTAGCTGGTAGCAAGGCTCTAGCGCTAGGCTGTATGGTGGGCGCCTAGTGGTTACTGCATACCGCAAGTCAACAAAATATTTTTGCATGTCAAGCGTACAATGGTTCACTACTTTGAACTGTTTCATCATGCAAATAAGTTTTTTCTGACAACAACAGTATTAAAATACTCTCAAAAGTCTAAATCCAAACATTTAAGGAAAATGAAACCCAACATTTTTCTTTCAGGATTCAGATAGAACATACAATTTTAAACAACATTCCAATTATAGTTATTTTTTGCTAATGGAGCAGCATTACACTATGTTAAGCCAACTGAACACATCTAGTTAACCAATCATAAGAGACCAACCAACACCTGACTCCCAGTAGTGTAGGATATGTACATATTCTTTTCAACAAGGGATATCAAGAGAACAAAGTACATTTGAAAATAGAAGTGAATATAAAAGTATCTTAAAATTGCACATTATATCTGAATCATACAAGTTTTAAAGGGACACTAAACCCAAATACATGGTTTTCATGTTAGGGTATTAGGTTTAAACATAACTTTTTCTTTCCCCATAGACATCAATGGGGCTACGTTACGGAGCTTTTGTTTTTGCGATCACAGGTGTTAGGCTTCTTTTTTGACGGCTCTCCCCATTGATGTCTATGGGGAAATCATGCACGAGCACGTCAAAGCAGTGCTTGTATTTCGGTATGGTATGGAGCTCAACGCAACCATATCCCCCGCACAAGCCTGCTTTTTGTAAACATGTAATACCAGCGCTATAGGGAGGTGAATTAAAGCCGCTTTTGTGGCGGTCATTAATTTCCCTATAGCGCTCAAAACTCGTAATCTAGCTGATTATTTGTTAAAACTGTTTGTAACAAAGTGTAGTTTCCATTAAAGGATTATGAAACCCCAAATTTTTCTTTTATGATTCAGACAGAGCACACCATTTAAAAAAGATTCCAATTTACTTCTATTATCAAATTTGCTTTGTTTTCATGATATTCTGTGTTGAAGAAAAACTTAGGTAGGCATCTGGGGCACTACATGGCAGGAAATAGTGCTTCCAACTAGTGCTCTTGCAAATGGATAACATTCTTGCAAAACTGCTGCAATCTAGTGCTCTTGCAAATGGATAACATTCTTACAAAACTGCTGCCATCTAGTTCTCTTACAAATAGATAACATTCTTACAAATCTGCTGCCATCTAGTTCTCTTGCAAATGGATAACATTCTTACAAATCTGCTGCCATCTAGTGCTCTTGCAAATGGATAACATTCGTACAAATCTGCTGCCATCTAGTGCTCTTGCAAATGGATAATATTCTTACAAATCTGCTGCCATCTAGTGCTCTTGCAAATGGATACCATTCTTACAAATCTGCTGCCATCTAGTGCTCTTGCAAATGAATAATATTCTTACAAAACTGCTGCCATCTAGTGCTCTTGCAAATGGATAATATTCTTACAAATCTGCTGCCATCTAGTGCTTTTGCAAATGGATAACATTCTTACAAATCTGCTGCCATCTAGTGCTCTTACAAATGGATAATATTCTTACAAATCTGCTGCCATCTAGTGCTCTTGCAAATGGATAATATTCTTACAAATCTGCTGCCATCTAGTGCTCTTGCAAATGGATAATATTCTTACAAATCTGCTGCCATCTAGTGCTCTTGCAAATGGATAACATTCTTACAAATCTGCTGCCATCTAGTGCTCTTGCAAATGGATAATATTCTTACAAAACTGCTAGATGCCAAGACAACGAAGGCAAATTAATAATAGAAGTAAATTAGAAAGTTGCTTAAAGTTGCATGCTCTATCTGAATCATGAATGGACTTTTTGGATTTCGTATCGTATTTGGTTTTTATTCTGAAATTGTTGTTAGTCTTTTAAAAAGTCTCTAGCTGGTAGCAAGGCTCTAGCGCTAGGCTGTATGGTGGGCGCCTAGTGGTTACTGCATACCGCAAGTCAACAAAATATTTTTGCATGTCAAGCGTACAATGGTTCACTACTTTGAACTGTTTCATCATGCAAATAAGTTTTTTTCTGACAACAACAGTATTAAAATACTCTCAAAAGTCTAAATCCAAACATTTAAGGAAAATGAAACCCAACATTTTTCTTTCAGGATTCAGATAGAACATACAATTTTAAACAACATTCCAATTATAGTTATTTTTTGCTAATGGAGCAGCATTACACTATGTTAAGCCAACTGAACACATCTAGTTAACCAATCATAAGAGACCAACCAACACCTGACTCCCAGTAGTGTAGGATATGTACATATTCTTTTCAACAAGGGATATCAAGAGAACAAAGTATATTTGAAAATAGAAGTGAATATAAAAGTATCTTAAAATTGCACATTATATCTGAATCATACAAGTTTTGAAGGGACACTAAACCCAAATGTTTTCTTTCGTGATTCAGATAGAGCATGACATTTTAAGCAACTTTCTAATTTACTCTTATTATTTTCTTTATTCTCTTGGTATCTTTATTTGAAATGCAAGAATGTAAGTTTAGATGCCTGCCCATTTTTGGTGAACAACCTCGGTTGTTCTTGCTGATTGGTGGATAAAGTCATCCACCAATAAAAAAGTGCTGTCCAGAGTCTGAACCAAAAAAAAAAAAAACGTAGATGCCTTCTTTTTCAAATAAAGATAGCAAGAGAACAAAGAAAATTGATAATAGGAGTAAATTAGAAAGTTGCTTAAAATTGCATGCTCTATCTGAATCACAAAAGAAAAAAAATTGGGTTCAGTGTCCCTTTAAGTTGACTTTCCTATCCCTTTAAGAAAACAGATATAGAAATATTACAAATGTTAGGAGAGAAAGCGACAGCTACATTGGTTTTAATAAGTTGGATTCTGACACAAGTAACTACACCTTTAATTCCTTTAGGGCTAGTGAATGTGTCTTGCTTTAGAATGTGAATGGAAAATATATTGACGTTTGATTCCCAAAAGTAATATTGTAGTTCAATTGCTGTACCATTTGCTTTCAGTACCTCGAGCAATTGTGTGGCACAAGGTGAAATATTGTTAGTAAAGCAAGAGATGACTTACATATTGTTGTTTCTTATCTGCCGCCAGTCTAATGATTTCATCCTTTTCAGACTGGAGTTCTCGCTCATTGAAATAAAATTCTCGAACTATAAACCTGAAAGTAGCAGATAACAAAATTAAGAGACCAGCAAATACAAAAAAATAATATTAATATTAGACATAAATAAATACAAAAATAAAATGACAATTTAAAACAAGAAACTACTTTCAGGAATTTATTTTTTTTTCTCCATTTTTATAAAAAGTTAAAGAGAAACACTTTCACAAGCAATCATTAACAAGCATACCCACCTTTGGGCTACATTACAAATGGAACGCTAAATGATTGCGCTCCCGCAAACGGGCAAATTTGCACATTTGAGGAAGCACAATAATTAACCAGCCATTTCAAGTGGCTGGTTATCACTACGGCAAGCTTGCAGTATCAAATAGCGCTCAGAGAGTGCCCCAAATGCCCTCAAAATAGAGAACATTTTAGTTTTTAATTAAAAAAAAGATTCTATTAAAAACAACTACAGCAAGGCAGTTTTTGGGGTCTAAAGTTTGGTGGGAGTGGGGTGTTAGAAAAAAAGGCACTGATAAGTGCCTTTACATTGCAGTGTCCCCATAGACCACAATGTAAATATATATGTATATGCTTATATACATATACATTTATGTGTTAATATGGGAATATACACATATAAGCACATAAATATATATGTATATAATCATATACATATATATTTAAAAATGCTGCCCATCGCTGCGCTACTTACCTTTGCTGCGCAAGGTTCTGATACCTATAGAAGCGCACTCTCGTGAGCGCAATGCTTCCTAGCACATTATCATGCTCTGGTATTACAAAGTGGAGTGCTACTATCGCTTGCTCGCAACAATAATAAGCGCTCCACTTGTAATCTGGCCCTTTGTATTTTTTTTCATCTGTATCTTTTATGCGCCTTTAAGAATTTTTCTGCATGATTGATTACAGTGTCACCTAGATGCACCCTGCTGTGCTTTTTTAACGTTTTGACAAGATGAGTGTTAAAGCCAACCAGAAGATTTACCATCTTCTCCACAGAGTTTAAAACAGGGCGCTCACCAGCAGATTTCAATTACATTCAACTCAAGTTTAGGTGCTAAAATGCACTAGGGACACATGTGAAAAAACTGCATGTAAAGGACAATGTTGTTTATTATATTTTATATTATATTTTATTATATACAGTGGATATTGCACATTAAATGAAGCACTGGGAATTCAGATTTGTTAATTGACCTAAAAGTTACCAGAACTACCTAATTACAGTTAAATAATAAAAAAAGTTGTTTTTTTTTGCATATTTTACTGATCATTCTCAATGCAAACTGCCCAGTACTAACACACAGCAAGAAAGTAACGAGATCTAACAGAATCATTCCCGTTAATATTTACTAGTTGTACCAGTTGTTATGTACATACAATAACTTACTTGTTCTCACGAGCTTTGGCTTTGAAATCCTCTATAACTTTTCTAAACAAGGTCACAGTAAACAGCCCTCCTTCTCCATCCTCAGCAATCATTCTACAAAGACACATCAAATCATTTGTCAATATATAAGATATACTCATACATTTAAATGGATGTGTTACTTAAATATTATTCCCACAATATTTATATATTAATAAAGATTTATCATGTGTAAGTATATGGGTCACAGGTAATAAAAACTTCTGCCGGGGATCATTCACTGCCTATATTTATCATTGCACGAGCGCCTCTGCTCTTGCACAAACTCGCAAGAGCAGGGTTTGACAATCACCCCGGTTAGATCAGGAAGGATAAGGGTCACAGGTAATGAAAATTTCTGCCGGGGATCATTCACTGCCTATATTTATCATTGCACAAGTGCCTCTGCTCATGCACAATCAAACTTGCAAGAGCAGGGGTTACCAATCACCCCGGCTAGATCAATATGAGTGATTTTAATCCTCCACCCCATACAGGGTGTAGAGAGCGTATCAGTGGTGGACCTACTCAAAAGAGAGCCCTAATGAAAAAAATGTTTTGGGCCTCCAAAGGTAACTCAGTAGTAACCAATATCAATTATATACATGCTGCCCTGTATAATGATTTTGAGAATAGATAGATAGGTAAATACATAAATAGGCAGATAGATAAACTGCACTAATAAAAGACTCAGCTACATTAGGATTGTACACAGTCTGCACACACACCTATGTATAGACTGCTCATATGCCCCCCTTCACTAGCACTTGGGTCCTAGTGCCACTGTACCTGCTGTACCAATGGTAGTTTTCCCCCTAGGGTGTAAGGAGCAGCAGTATAAATATCTGCTTCATAAATATCACTTGCAGGCTCGCATTAGAGAGAGGCTGCAGCCAATAGGGGCATTTGGCTTTTGATAAATCTAGCCCTAAATGCTTAGATCAGGATAATACATGCAGTATACATTATTCTACTTGCCTGTCTTTGCTTTAAAATACCTCTGAGAAATGTACTTGATCTACTCCCTCCAGAACAGTTGTAGTGGCTCCATCATATTCAAGTATGGTGAAATGTATCAAACCCTGCAACACGCTACACAGTAATTGCTTAAACCAGAACACAAGCTCCCCTGCTTCTATATGTTTGACCCAGGAAAACTGGCCAGGAAGAAGGAATTCCCCCAGGCTTTTCAAGGAACATAGCCCTTCACTGATGTCAATTTGCAGACCTTCTTAAAGGGACATGAAACCCAAAAGTTTTCTTTCATGATTCAGATAGAGCTTACCATTTTAAACAACTTTCCAATGTATTTCTATTATCTTACGTATTTTATTATTTTTGTAATACCTAGGTTGTCTCAAAAGCTGCTTATTGGTGGCTGCGTATATATATATGGCTCTTGTTACTGGCTTTCAGCTAGCTCCCAGTAGTGCATTACTGCTCCTTCAACAATGGATACCAAGAAAACCAAACAAATTAGATTACAGAAGTAAATTGGAAAATTGTTTAAAATTGAATGCTCTATCTGAATCATAAAAAAATGGGTCTCATGTTCCTTTAATGAACACTTTTTCCCCAAAAAAACTGACTTTAAGCTGGAACCATTGATTATAATTTTGAAGGTGACAGGGACTGCAACTTGACTTTAAAACATAATTGCTCATTGGCTGATTAGTAGATTTGCCACTAATTTATTGGTAGTAGAACTTGACATACGGTACCTCAAAAGCAAATATAGAGTCAAGAAACATACAAAACTAATACATTTTAAAATGCTCTCGTTTTAATGCAACAAATAAAAAATACTTTTACGTAAATTTTCAATCCCATGTGTATATAAATAAATAAATAAATATATATACAGTATATGCTATATGAAATAGTTAGTGATATGAGTGCACATAAATTCATTGACTTGGCTCTGTAGGGCTAATACCATCATTGTATAAAGGTCAGAAAGCTGCCATGGGAATTGAACCTAATTTACACTGGATGATATTAGTGTTGACAGTAATTACATGAGCCACTCCCAGTGAGAATAAATCAAACCTCTGACAAACGTTGTGTAATCTCATTCTGACCCGTCACTTATCATTTTTATAACATAAATAGAACTAGAAAACTATGTTTAAAGGGGCATAACCTTACAATAATACAATGTTCTACTTTACCAGGCACATTAAAGTCAAAATTAAAGTGATAGTAAATTTCATACAAAATAACGTTAAATTATTATTCCTAAAGCTAATACAAGTTAGATTGCTATGTTTATTCTCATTTTTTTTATTTTAATCGTTTGTTTTATATTTTATATTTTACTTATACCGTGCGTTATCTATGTTTTCTCCGCTACCGCAATTACTTCCTGCTCAATTCATGTACTCACTTTACTACTCTCTACATCATTCTATGGGCAGCGTTTTATTCATTGTTATCTTTGCGCATTATAGTTTACATTTAGCGCATCCCTTGACCAACGAAGGGGCGTGTCTTACAAGGACTCCAGCTGGCCCAGCTTTTGATTGGAAGCTGTTAAAACGTGACCACAAAACAAAATGGAGTTAAATAGACGGGCGGAAGAACTGCGGCACAATATAAACATTTAAACGTAATATTTCTTAAGAATTTGAAATAAATATAAGTGCCTTTATTTTTTAGATTTCGATCAAATGCAGTTGCAACTTCTTATAGTTTACCATCACTTTAGACTTTAATTATTCAGATAGAGCATGCAATTTTAAACAACTTTACATTTTACTTCTTTTATCTAATTTGCTATGTTCACCTGTCCTCTTTTGTTGAAGAACATATCTGACAAATGATATTGTATATTCTATCTAAATTATGAAAGTTTAATTTTGCCTTTACTGTCACTTACATGCTCTGATATTTTAGAATATATTATTGTTATTAATCAAATTATTGCTTCTAACTATGCATTTAACCTCTGCAAAGAGGTTAAACACATAGCAAAACTCATGCAACTGGTACCCTCCCATTTCATTCCTACAGTGGGACAAAGCTGGTGATTGGCTGCTGAGTATGTCACTCAAAATCTCACTGGCCGAGTCCTACTCAGAAAAGAAATGCACTGTGGTTAATCAGTGCCACTTTAAAGGGACATGACACCCACATTTTTTCTTTCATGATTTAGAAAGAGAATGCAATTTTAAACATCTTTCTAATTTACTTATATTATCTAATTTGTTTTATTCTCTTGATATTCTTTGAAGAAAAGCATATCTAAATATGCTCAGCAGCTGCTGATTGGTTGCTGCACATAGAAGCCTCGTGTGATTGGCTCACCATTTGCATTGCTTTTTCTTCAACTAAGGATATCTAAAAAATGAAGCAAAATAAATAATAGAAGTAAATTGTAATGTTGTTTAAATTTATATTCTCTTTCTGAATCATGAAAGAAAGATTTTTGGTTTAGTGGCCCTTTAACTATATGTTTAAAGGGATATGAAACCCAAACATGTTCTCTTGTGATTCAGACAGAGCATACTATAAAAAAAAGTCTCAAATGTACTTACTATTATCAAAATGTATTTTGTTCTTTATTTGAAAAGATACCTAGGTAGGTGTCTGAAGCATTAAATTGCAGGTATAGTGCTGCCATTACCCTCCTGGGTACCTGCTTTTCAACAAAAAATATCAAGAGAACAAAGACGATTTAATAATAGAAGTTCATTAGAAAATTGTTTAAAATTGTATGATTCATTATAGAAAATTGTTAGGTTTCAAGTACAAGTGTTAAACACATACAGGTCTGCCTACCCTGTAAAAGCTGACAGTCTAGCTGATATGAATTAACTTTGCATCAAGTTGACACCAGTACCACAGGCAACCAAAGGGTGAATTTAAATCAGCCCCTCTGCTGTAATGCTAATGGGTCATGAAACACTATGAAACTGTAATGTTGATTATTTAATTAATTGTATTTATTTAAATATTTTTTACCACTAAAAAATATAGTTTGCTTATTTATTTGACCCTTCTTCCTGTAACAATTCTAAGAATTAGAAGCGCACACTGAAGACCTCACAAGCCAAATACCTGTCCCTTACTGGTTGCTATTTTAGGCACCTTCAGAAGGGTGGTCAGGTGTTTCCTTGAGACACTTCTGACTTTACATGAGTTCTCTTAACTCAGTTTGTAGTCAGTGAATACTCACAGCTCTATAAATAAACCTTGTTAGCAACATGAGTTTGTTTACTGATAAAAATGTACTGACAGATTGTCTATTTTACTATTACATAGTTATGTTCCTTTAAGCGTTTATGAATGCTTGTATATAACATATTATTTTTTAATGTAAAATAATTCCACATTTTAAATTTACATTTAACATTGCAATTTCCGCAACAAACTCCATGGACTATAATTTTATTTCAAACTGCATTAATAATATATATATAAAAGAAAATAATCAGCGCTAAAAGTGTATGAGTATGCTGTTTGTCTTAATATATATTCCCATCCACTACCTAGAATATATATATACACCAGACACTTGCAAATTATGCAGTAAACAGTCCTTTAGTGCTCCATATCTGGATATTTGTATAGTAGAGCACATTAGCCAGCCTTGCTTTAAGTCCAGAGTGCTGGATCATATACTCGGTCTGACTACAGCTCTATAGTTAATTATGCTGTAAGGAAGTTTTCTTGTTTCTACCTACTTATGGACTGGAGTGGGCTCTTTTGTATGTTACTGTAAATATTTTATACATATATATATGTGATTAAATACTTGGTTTTACTCGCATTGTGTTAGTAGTGTATATTTTGATAAGATAAAATAGTACACATCTCCTCCCACTCCCACATCCTATAATATCCCCTACAACTGAGGTAATATTTGGGACACTGCAGATACCCAGGAACCCCTGAGGACCAGTGGATATACAGGAGGACTGCAAGGAGTGAGAGTATACTAACATAAGTGCTCTACAAATACCTCATATCTTGAGGTTGAACCAGGTGAGCGTGGATTTTCCCACTGTTAATTATTTGTTATTTATTTGAACGTATTACACGAAGTGTGCCTTTTGGCGCCTTATATATATATATCTATATATATATCTATATATATATCCCAAATAAAAATATATTTATTTTGCCATTTGTATCACTAGGTATCTTTGATGAATGAGTACAATAAATACACTATAGAGGATTACAAGTTAAAAATACTTACTTGGTTGAACGTGGAACAACCATATCAGACAGTGATTCATAGGTTTTTTGCCACGCACTATAGCTTGTCCTTTGAACAAGACAGATTTGTTATAACAACTCAAAGTAAGACAGTTTTATTAACATGTATTCTGTTTAAAACATGGTTTGTTAAGGGGACATTAAACACCAATTGCATTTGTGTAAAATGGTGTTTGTCCCACTCTCCCTAGGAAGGACAAAAAAAGCAAATTCTATAACCAAATTTTTCTTCAAAATGTTGCATCTATCTATTGACTTGCAGCATTTTGATGAGAACTTAGGTTACCAAATTTACTTTTCGGCCACTTTAGGAAGTGAAAGCACAAACTTTATACAAAAAAAAAGATACAGGGTCTGATGATTAAACAATCGCCAACATAGAGAGAAATCACAAAAATTCTTACTTTTTTTTAATTGTAATATATGCGTCTTCATATAGCAATATAATCAGCTCCTAATACAAATTTTTTCCTTCAAAAATTTCAAAGATTAAAGAATTGAGCCCTTAGTTTTTGACTGCAATTAGCTTTGTACCGTTAAATCTTTGTATATAACAAATATATGTGAAAGGCTTCATCAAATGTTAATTTTACAATTTCAAATGTCCCAATTGGAATGTTGGGAAACAATTTGGAATGTAGCTATTGGCATTAAACAAAACAGAGAAATGCAATTTACAATTTTGATTCAGGAGAGGAACACTGAAAATATTATGTGCAGTGACTGGTGAGATGAGCCAGCTGACTGCTGTATTTAAAGGGATATGAAACCCAAATTTTTTCTTTCATGATTCTCTTCTCTTATATCTACTCACTCGTCAAACCCTAAGCGACTCTTCTCTGTTTTCAACTCTCTCCTCTACCCACCTGCACCACCCCCTTCATCTGCATTTAGCGCTCAAGATCTGGCTGACTACTTTTTCAATAAAACACTTATTATCCAAAGCAACATCCCAACACAAGCCTGCACTCTACCAACTTCACTCCCAGTCACCCCCTCTGCCAGTCTCTGCACTCTCCCCCCAACCACTGAGAGTGAAGTGGGTTCCTTATTGTCTTCCTCACACCTCACTACCTGCCCACTTGACCCTATTCCTTCACATATAATACCTTCTCTATCTTCCACCCTCACTCTGGCTCTTACATATTCAACCTATCCCTTTCTACCAGTTCATTCCCATCTTCCTTCAAACATGCAAAGGTCATACCCATCCCAAAAAAACCCTCCCTCGACCCTAACTCTCTTGCAATCTACCGCCCCATATCACTGCTTCCACTAGCTTCAAAAGTCCCTGAAAAACTAGTTTTTGATCGCTTAACCCACTTCCTGTCCTCCAACTCATTGATGGATTCCCTGCAATCTGGTTTTCCGTCCCCAACACTCAACTGAGACTGCCCTCACCAAGGTTACTAACGATCTCTTTTCTGCTTTCATATCCCTTTAAGTTTTAACACTAAATAAATTACAGAAAGGAAGTGATGTGTGTGTTGCAAATGGTATAAGTTAGAGGAGTAGAGTGGTATCAAACAGCTGGCATGTGGTACTAGTGTTGTCAGCTTTCCTCCAAACAAATACTAGACAATCTGTTGGTGATACCCACAATGCTCAACCTGAGCCCTCACTCTTGATCCCATTATGTATATTTCCTGTTAAGTGTAGTCAGTCCACGGGTCATCCATTACTTATGGGATATTAACTCCTCCCTAACAGGAAGTGCAAGAGGATCACCCAAGCAGAGCTGCTATATAGCTCCTCCCCTCTACATCATACCCAGTCATTCTCTTGCACCTAACTAATAGATAGGACGTGTGAGAGGACTGTGGTTATTAAAATTAGTTTTTATTTCTTCAATCAAAAGTTTGTTATTTTAAACAGCACCGGAGTGTGTTGTTTTTTCTCAGGCAGCATTAGAAGAAGAATCTACCTGAGTTGTGTATGATCTTAGCGGACGTAACTAAGATCCATTTGCTGTTCTCGGCCATTCTGAGGAGCGAGGTAACTTCAGAACAGGGGACAGCGGGCAGGGTTCACCTGCAAGGAGGTATGTTGCAATATATTATTTTCTAAGGAATGGAATTGACTGAGAAAATACTGCTAATACCGATGTAATGTAAGTACAGCCTTAAATGCAGTAGTAGTAACTGGTATCAGGCTGATATGTGTGTAAGTTTGCACTGAAGTATTTCTGGGGAATGGCACTTCACTAAGAAAATACTGTATATATATATAACTTATAGCCTTTCTGCAGTGAAAGCGACTAGCAACAGGCTTTTTATTAACATTTCATATATTTATATTTAAAACGTTTACTGGCATGTTAATCGTTTTTTTCTCTGAGGTACTTGGTGAAAAAATTTTTATGGGCATTATTTTCCACATGGCTGTCGTTTGTTTTGAATAAAATCAGTTTACTGAGCTTCCCCACTGTTGTATTAGGAGTGGGAGGGGCCTATTTTGGCGCTTTTACTGCGCAGTAGAAATTTAGTCACAAGTTTTCCTGTTCTCCCTGCATGATCCAGGACGTCTCTACAGAGCTCAGGGGTCTCCAAAACTAGTTTTGAGGGAGGTAATCACTCACAGCAGACCTGTGAGACTGTGCTTTGACTGTGATAAAAACGTATATATTTTTATTGTTATCCGTTTTTTGATATTAAGGGGTTAATCATCCATTTGCTAGTGGGTGCAATCCTTTGCTAAAT
The DNA here is from genome assembly GCF_027579735.1 of Bombina bombina. Taxonomy (NCBI): domain Eukaryota; kingdom Metazoa; phylum Chordata; class Amphibia; order Anura; family Bombinatoridae; genus Bombina; species Bombina bombina. Next base: position 167,217,515 of record NC_069502.1, read on the forward strand.
TAATGGATTTAATGTGAAAATTTGGTTTCTATAACTAATCCGGTTCATTGTTATTTCAACTGTGACAGTTTTGTGTGCTTCTTAAAGGCACAGTAACATTTTTTATATTGATTGTAAATTTCTTTGAAAAGTATTTTCCAAGCTTGCTAGTTTAATTGCTAGTTTGTTTAAACATGTCTGACATAGAGGAATCTCTTTGTGCAATATGTTCAAAGGCCAATGTGGAGCCCAATAGAAATTTGTGTACTAATTGCATTGATGCTACTTTAAGTAAAAGCCAATCTGTACATGTAAAGAAAATTTCACCAGACAACGAGGGGGAAGTTATGCCGACTAACTCTCCTCACGTGTCAGTACCTGCATCTCCCGCTCAGGAGGTGCGTGATATTGTGACGCCAAGTACATCAGGGCGCCCTTTACAAATCACTTTGCAAGACATGGCTAATGTTATGACTGAAGTTTTATCTAAATTGCCAGAACTTAGGGGTAAACGCGACCACTCTGGGGTGAGAACAGAGTGCGCTGAAAATACTAGGGCCATGTCTGATACTGCGTCACAATTTGCAGAACATGAAGACGGAGAGCTTCATTCTGTGGGTGACGGATCTGATCCAAATAAACTGGATTCAGACATTTCAAATTTTAAATTTAAGCTTGAGAACCTCCGTGTGTTACTAGGGGAGGTATTAGCGGCTCTAAATGATTGTAACACGGTTGCAATCCCAGAGAAAATATGTAGGCTGGATAAATATTTTGCGGTACCGACGTGTACTGACGTTTTTCCTATACCTAAAAGGCTTACAGAAATTGTTAACAAGGAGTGGGATAGACCCGGTGTGCCTTTCTCACCCCCTCCTATATTTAGAAAAATGTTTCCAATAGACGCCTCCACACGGGACTTATGGCAGACGGTCCCTAAGGTGGAGGGAGCAGTTTCTACTTTAGCTAAGCGTACCACTATCCCGGTGAAGGATAGCTGCGCTTTTTCAGATCCAATGGATAAAAAGTTAGAGGGTTACCTTAAGAAAATGTTTGTTCAACAAGGTTTTATATTGCAACCCCTTGCATGCATTGCGCCTGTCACGGCTGCGGCGGCATTCTGGTTTGAGTCTCTGGAAGAGACCATTAGCTCAGCTACATTGGATGAGATTACAGACAAGCTTAGAGTCCTTAAGCTAGCTAATTCATTTATTTCTGATGCCGTAGTACATTTAACTAAGCTTACGGCTAAGAACTCCGGATTCGCCATTCAGGCGCGTAGAGCGCTGTGGCTTAAATCCTGGTCAGCTGATGTGACTTCTAAATCTAAATTGCTCAACATACCTTTCAAGGGGCAGACCTTATTCGGGCCCGGTTTGAAAGAAATTATCGCTGACATTACTGGAGGTAAGGGCCATGCCCTGCCTCAAGACAGAGCCAAACCAAGGGCTAGACAGTCTAATTTTCGTGCCTTTCGCAACTTCAAGGCAGGAGCAGCATCAACTTCCTCCGCTCCAAAACAGGAAGGAACTGTTGCTCGCTACAGACAGGGCTGGAAACCTAACCAGACCTGGAACAAGGGCAAGCAGGCCAGAAAACCTGCTGCTGCCCCTAAGACAGCATGAAGTGAGGGCCCCCGATCCGGAAACGGATCTAGTGGGGGGCAGACTTTCTCTCTTCGCCCAGGCTTGGGCAAGAGATGTCCAGGATCCCTGGGCGTTAGAGATCATATCTCAGGGATATCTTCTGGACTTCAAAGCTTCTCCTCCAAAAGGGAAATTTCATCTTTCAAGGTTGTCAACAAACCAGATAAAGAAAGAGGCGTTTCTACGCTGTGTACAAGATCTGTTACTAATGGGAGTGATCCACCCGGTTCCGCGGTCGGAACACGGACAAGGGTTTTACTCAAATCTGTTTGTGGTTCCCAAGAAAGAAGGAACCTTCAGACCAATCTTGGATTTAAAGATCCTAAACAAATTCCTAAGAGTTCCATCGTTCAAAATGGAAACTATTCGGACAATCTTACCCATGATCCAAAAGGGTCAGTACATGACCACAGTGGATTTAAAGGATGCGTACCTTCACATACCAATTCACAAGGATCATTACCGGTACCTAAGGTTTGCCTTCCTAGACAGGCATTACCAGTTTGTAGCTCTTCCCTTCGGGTTAGCTACTGCTCCAAGAATCTTCACAAAGGTTCTGGGTTCTCTTCTGGCGGTACTAAGACCGCGAGGAATATCGGTAGCTCCATACCTAGACGACATTCTGATACAAGCGTCAAGTTTCCAAGCTGCCAAGTCTCATACACAGTTAGTACTGGCATTTCTAAGGTCACATGGGTGGAAGGTGAACGAAGAAAAGAGTTCTCTATTGCCACTCACAAGAGTTCTTTTCTTAGGGACTCTTATAGATTCGGTAGAAATGAAAATTTACCTGACAGAGGACAGGTTAACAAAACTCCTAAATGCTTGCCGTGTCCTTCATTCCATTCCACACCCGTCAGTGGCTCAATGCATGGAGGTAATCGGTTTAATGGTAGCGGCAATGGACATAGTTCCCTTTGCACGCCTGCATCTCAGACCACTGCAATTGTGCATGCTAAGTCAGTGGAATGGGGATTACTCAGATTTGTCCCCTATGCTGAATCTGGATCAAGAGACCAGAAATTCTCTTCTATGGTGGCTCTCTCGGCCACATCTGTCCAAGGGGATGCCCTTCAGCAGACCAGATTGGACGATTGTAACAACAGACGCCAGCCTGCTAGGTTGGGGCGCTGTCTGGAATTCCCTGAAGACTCAGGGATCATGGACTCAGGAGGAGAGTCTTCTTCCCATAAACATTCTGGAATTAAGAGCAGTTTTCAATGCCCTTCTAGCCTGGCCTCAGCTAGCAACTCTGAGGTTCATCAGGTTTCAGTCGGACAACATCACGACTGTGGCTTACATCAACCATCAAGGAGGGACAAGGAGTTCCCTAGCGATGATGGAAGTCTCAAAGATAATTCTCTGGGCAGAGTCTCACTCTTGCCACCTATCAGCGATCCACATCCCAGGCGTGGAGAACTGGGAGGCGGATTTCCTAAGTCGCCAGACTTTTCATCCGGGGGAGTGGGAACTTCATCCGGAGGTCTTTGCCCAAATACTTCGGCGTTGGGGCAGACCAGATATGGATCTCATGGCGTCTCGCCAGAACGCCAAGCTTCCTTGTTACGGGTCCAGGTCCAGGGACCCGGGAGCGGTTCTGATAGATGCTCTGACAGCACCTTGGACCTTCAAGATGGCTTATGTGTTTCCACCCTTCCCGATGCTTCCTCGATTGATTGCCAGGATCAAACAGGAGAGAGCATCAGTGATTCTAATAGCGCCTGCGTGGCCACGCAGGACCTGGTATGCAGATCTAGTGGACATGTCATCCTGTCCACCTTGGTCTCTGCCTCTGAGACAGGACCTTCTAATTCAGGGTCCTTTCAAACATCAAAACCTAGTTTCTCTGAAGCTGACTGCATGGAGATTGAACGCTTGATTTTATCAAAGCGTGGATTTTCGGAGTCAGTAATTGATACCTTAATACAGGCTAGGAAACCTGTTACCAGGAAAATTTACCATAAAATATGGCGTAAATATTTACACTGGTGTGAATCCAAGAGTTACTCATGGAGTAAGGTTAGGATTCCTAGGATATTGTCTTTTCTACAAGAAGGTTTAGAAAAGGGTTTATCTGCAAGTTCTTTAAAGGGACAGATCTCAGCTCTGTCCATCCTTTTACACAAACGTCTGTCAGAGGTTCCAGACGTTCAGGCTTTTTGTCAGGCTTTGGCCAGGATTAAGCCTGTGTTTAAGACTGTTGCTCCACCGTGGAGCTTAAACTTAGTTCTTAACGTTTTACAGGGTGTTCCGTTTGAACCCCTTCATTCCATTGATATCAAGCTGTTATCTTGGAAAGTTCTGTTTTTAATGGCTATTTCCTCGGCTCGAAGAGTCTCTGAGTTATCGGCCTTACATTGTGATTCTCCTTATCTGATTTTTCATTCAGAAAAGGTAGTTCTGCGTACTAAACCTGGGTTCTTACCTAAGGTAGTCACTAACAGGAATATCAATCAAGAGATTGTTGTTCCATCATTGTGCCCTAACCCTTCTTCAAAGAAGGAACGTCTTCTGCACAATCTGGACGTAGTCCGTGCCCTGAAATTTTATTTACAGGCAACTAAAGATTTTCGCCAAACTTCTTCCCTGTTTGTCGTGTATTCTGGACAGAGGAGAGGTCAAAAAGCTTCTGCTACCTCTCTCTCTTTCTGGCTTCGTAGCATAATACGTTTAGCCTATGAGACTGCTGGACAGCAGCCTCCTGAAAGAATTACAGCTCTTTCTACGAGAGCTGTGGCTTCCACGTGGGCCTTTAAGAATGAGGCCTCTGTTGAACAGATTTGCAAGGCTGCAACTTGGTCTTCTCTTCATACTTTTTCCAAATTTTACAAATTTGACACTTTTGCTTCTTCTGAGGCTGTTTTTGGGAGAAAGGTTCTTCAGGCAGTGGTTCCTTCCGTGTAAAGATCCTGCCTGTCCCTCCCGTCATCCGTGTACTTTTAGCTTTGGTATTGGTATCCCATAAGTAATGGATGACCCGTGGACTGACTACACTTAACAGGAGAAAACATAATTTATGCTTACCTGATAAATTCCTTTCTCCTGTAGTGTAGTCAGTCCACGGCCCGCCCTGTTTTTTATGGCAGGTCTAAATTTTAAATTAAACTCCAGTCACCACTGCACCCTATAGTTTCTCCTTTCTCGTTTGGTTTCGGTCGAATGACTGGGTATGACGTAGAGGGGAGGAGCTATATAGCAGCTCTGCTTGGGTGATCCTCTTGCACTTCCTGTTAGGGAGGAGTTAATATCCCATAAGTAATGGATGACCCGTGGACTGACTACACTACAGGAGAAAGGAATTTATCAGGTAAGCATAAATTATGTTTTTTCACAACTGAGCAGTCATTTAACCCCTTGGGTGCCAATAACATACAAGTCAATACTTTTATCTATGTAGGTAAAATGAACACATAAACAGAAGTAATTTGCCTGACTTCTTTCTGCTCCATATTTTTAATACACTGAAGCATAGGAGATTTTTTACATTTATCTAACACGTATAAAAAACTGGACTTTTAAATTAAAGGGACATAAAACCCCTTTTTGATTCAGATAGAGTATACAATTTTAAACAAGTTTCCAATTTACTTCTATTAACAAATTTTCTTCATTTTCTTGTTGTCCTTCATTGAAAAGCCGGGATGTATGTTCAGGAGTGTGCATGTGTCTGCAGTACTATTTCACAGCAGTTTTGCAACAAGGTTATACATTAAAAAGAGCACTAGATGGCCGCACTACTTACTGTCATGTACTGTTTCAAGCATGTGCACATTATTTACCTAGGTATCTCTTCAAGAAAGAATAACATAGGAAAAAAGCTAATTTGATACTAGAAATACATTGGAAACTTTTTGTAAAATTGTATTCTGAATGATAATAGAAAAGTTTTGGGTTTCATGTCCCTTTAAGTGTCTGGTATTTTTGTGAATATTTTACTGGACAGCATTCTTAAATACTAAACTGTCTGGTTAAATACTGCAATTCTAACTTACCTTGGGACAACCACAAGAAGTGTAATAAGATATTCTGAATTCAAAACAAAGTCATCTTTATTTACAATGTCAGCAAGAGTCCTTGTTAGAAGGTTGCCTCTGTAAAATAATAATAATAATAATTACAATTCATGTGTAAATATGTTTTCACTATGCAGCTAAGTAACCAATTATAATTATTTCAAATACAAAACAAGAAAGTTACATATTTTATTGTTTATTCACATGGTTTATGACTGTCCTCTCTGTACCAGAATACTGATGCTCAGTCATGAAGGATGCACCGTGTAATTCACTCACACAAATAGTTATACGTACATAGTTTTCCTCTCCATACTTTGTAAGTTCCCCTTGATGTTGTTGTATGTAACCGACCTTGACTTTAATTCAGTGTCTATCTGTGACAATTGCTGGAAAGAAGAAAATATTAAATGTTTAGTCGTGGATAAAGCTAAAATCCATCTATATAATTCTGATGAGTGTACTTTGAACCACAAACCTTAATCTCAGGTGTGTGTTAAAATGACATGCTAATGTAAAATACAATTCTCTATGTTTTATAAACAAAATATTCCCTCCTATACCACACAAAATAAGAATACAGCAGAGAAGCCAGTCATGGCCAGGCATATTTAAGTATGCTCCAGTTACCACATGCATCCTTATCTGGAACAACAGGTGGTGTGACATGGACTATGCGGTTAACCTATTTGACTAGGAATCTGATTTGGGTTTTTTTAGTCATGCATTAGGATTTAGTCCCATTTTTTTTATCCAGTAATGTCAGTTATAATGTGTTATGCAATTCTAACTGAAAAAAATTGCCAAAAATACCAGAGTATTTTTAGCATTTTTGATTTCACTCCATTTAAACAGAAATAGAGCCTTGCTTTTTTGCCACTTTATAGATCATTAGTTAGGCCTCATCTTGAGTATTGTGTGCAGTTCTGGAGGCCATATCTTCAGAAGGATATTAACAAATGTGAATCTGTGCAAAGGAGGGCTACCAAAATGGTACATGGTCTAAAAAATTAAATTTACCAGGATAGGCTCAATGACCTAAATATGTATAGCTTAGAGGAGAGAAGGGAAAGAGGTGATATGATAGCAACTTTCAAGTACATTAAAGGGTTTAGTAAAACTGAGGCTGTGGGTATTTTACATAAAATGTAAAATTCAAGAACAAGGGGTCATGATCTCAAGCTAAAGGGTAGCAGATTCAGGAGTAATTTGAGGAAGCACTTCTTTACAGAAAGAGTGATTGATTTATGGAATAAACTTCCTCAAGAGGTAGTAGCAACAAACACTGTGGGGGACTTTAAAAATGCATGGGACAAGCATAAGGCTGTCCTACAAACTAGATAAGTTTATACTGTTAGGTAAGGTTGGGCAGACTTGCTGGGCCTATGGCTCTTATCTGCCGTCAATATCTATGTTTCTATGTTTCTAGGAGAGGTCTGGAGCTTCCTGAAGTGAATATATATATATATATATATATATATATATATATATATATATATATATATATATATATATATATATATATATATATATATATATATGTACGTCTTGCAATACGATAGGCAAAGTACTGTAAGACGTATATATACATCCTTTTGGGTGAAGGGGTTAAAGGGATAGGAAAGTCAAAATTAAATTTGCCTGATTCAGATAAAGCATGTAATTTTAAATTCACTTCTATTTTAAAATGTGCTTCATTCTCTTGGTATCCCTTGTTGAAAAAAAATATGCACATATCCTACATTATTGGAAGCTAGCTGCTGATTGGTGCCTGCATACATTTGTCTCTTGTGATTGGCTAACTAGATGTGTTCAGCTAGCTGCCAGTAGTGCAATGCTGTTCCTTCAGCAAAGGGTAACAAGATAATGAAGCAAATTTGTTAATAGAAGTACATTGAAAAGTGGTTACAAATTGTATGTTCTATCCAAATCATGAAAGAAAATGTTGGGGTTTCCTGTACCTTTGCGCAACATCTGCTTAAATGCAAAGTCAAACTAAAACAAAGTGCATATTTTTTTTAGTAGAAAGCATAAACATATCTGTGTATTTGGCATGTATAACTCTATTACTGTGACAATAGCTCATTAGATCATATGAGAACCCACCTTATTTATTACATCTGTAATATTCTTCAGGGCTTGCTTCACTGGATATTTGGCCATGTCCCACTCAAATCGTGACATGTAGCTAACAAGGTCAACTGCAAGATTACAAATAGTATGTCAGACACGCAAACTAGTGATATGACCATGGGGCTGTGTAGTACAGCCATGGAGATGTACCAAATAGATAAAAAGTGCTTCTTACCACATTTTAGAATGTTTCTTTTACATTACAAACCAAAAAATGACAACATGTCTATAAATATTGAGACAATAGTAAATATGTAATTGTTTGTTTTATGTATTTTAAACCCATTTACATATAAACCAGAGGTGTTAGATATAAGTAGGCAACTTGCACACATTATGAGATACTGATAGGCAGCTACAGCTGTTTTTACTTTATAAAAATAATCAGAGCTGTGGAATTAAAGGGACAGTCAACCATAGAATTGTTATTGTTTTAAAAGATAGATAATCCCTTTATTACCCATTCCCCAGTTTTGCATAACCAACACAGTTATAATAATATACTTTTTACCTCTGTGATTACCTTGTATCTAGGAACCTTCTTCCAGCCCCCTGATCACATGACTGTGTCTGTTTATTATCTATTGTCTTAAATTTAGCATTGTATTGTGCTAGATCTTAAATAACCCCCTGTGCCTGAACACAGTGTTATCTATATGGCCCACGTGTACTTTCTGTCTCTTTGTGTTGAAAAGAGATTTAAAAAGCATGTGATAAGAGGCAGCCCTCAAAGGCTTAGAAATTAGCATATGAGCCTACCTATGTTTAGTTTAAACTAAGAATACCAAGAGAAAAAAAGCAAATTTGATGATGAAAGTAAATTGGAAAGTTGATTAAAATTAAAAGTCCTATCTAAATAATGAAAGTTTAATTTATACTTGACTGTCCCTTTAATAGGACATTTTGGTAAAAAAATAAGATACTTTATTTTTGGTAGAGCATTTTATATCCCCTTCTTTTACTATGTGTTTAACTTCTCCAAAACAGTTAAACATAGCCAAAGTTGCACTCCTAAAACACCCAATACTGCTCAGCTAAGGATACTGCAGTGATTGGAGCATACACATGTATGCCTAATTCTCATTTGTTCACCAACTGTATTCTCATCTGGTTTAAACACATAGTAAAACTCAGATTTTTTTTTTTAAATAAAATGCTCTAACAAAATAGAACATTTCATTTTTACCAAAGAATGTCTCTTTATAAACATTGATTTCAATAACAAATGAGAACTGTAAGGCCCTTTTAATCTGCCACAGTATGATGATTAAAGCTTATTTCTATAAAATATAGTGCTGCATGCTGAGAACAATTATATACCCTGAAATTCACATGCATAAGCAGCACAAATGTAACTTAACATGCTTGTCTGACACAGAGAATGATACTGAGTTTTCTGTCTTGCTGATAACTAACTGCAACTATTAGTTTCCATCACATGGACTAGGAACCTGCAAACTGATACTGTTTACAAAGGACACCAAGAACACAGTGTTTCCATTCTAAACAAAAGGTTATATACTTTGTGACATAATACCCAGTTTATGTTCCAGTTGTAAACTTTATGAACTGGTAGTAACAACAAACATCTCCATTAAAATCTATGGAGATTTGTAAAGTTACTACAAACTCACAAACAGAAATATAAACTAGCCCATGGTGTTATGACAAACGGTACAGAAGATAATGTGAATGTAGTACCCAGACTTGTGTCAAGTTGGATGCATGTCTATGATTTATGGATAGTTGGTTTGCTGTAATTCTACTAGCAAGTCAGATGATTTTTTTTAACATGTCTGAACTGAATCAACTTGAGCTGTACAAGTCAGTTGAAATTGCATTTTCAGAATTGCCAACTTGTTAAAATATAAATCTATTAGTAACTACTTTGATCTTCAATTGAACTGATTTTCAGGAAAAACATTAAACAGAGTATAATATTTTCAAGTCAATGCTTTAATTTTTGTATGTATTAAAGAAAACCTTTGATACCCAATACATGGAGTTGCTTGAGTCACTATAGAAAGAAATATATATATTGTGCATGCAGAAATGTTTCAGAGGAAAGACAAGCAAATCATTGTGATAGGTGATAGCTTATGAAAACCATTTATATCAATAATTCACATATTTGAGGCTCAAAGTTTTTTTTTTATTATTATTATTTATTTTTAAACCAGTTCTATCTCGGACACTTAAAAGGACATGAAATTCAAAATTAAAGTTTTAAAATTAAAGTGTTATATATAATTCAGCTAGAGGGTATAATTAAAAAAAAAACTAATTTACTTCTATCATCAAATTGACCTTGTTCTTTTGTGTCCTTTGTTGAAAATGATCTAATTTCCATATTAAGGTAGGTTCCAAAGCATCACTATATGTGTAACGTTTTTACAAGTAGTGCAGCAAACACTGCTGCCATATAATGCTCCAAAGCCTACCATAGTATTCTCTCGCAAAAAGCAAGTTTCAACAAAGCAAAGTACATTGGTTATTTTTTTACTTGCACGCTCTATCTGAATGTTTCATTTAAAGGGACATGAAATCCAAATGTTTTCCTTCATAGTTCAGATACAATTTATAATTTAAAACTATTTTAAAATTAGTTTCATTCTCTTGGTACTGAAACAAACAAATGAATGAGCAGCGCAACCCTCGACTCAAGGCTAAAACTATAAATGTATTATTAAGACACGCTCTTCAAAGCGATATTTGCGCTCTACTTAGTAATACCGGCGCACACTAATGTGCGCTGGTATTACAAGTTGACAGCAACACGAGAGCCCGCTTCCATATTCTCTAATTGGAGTCTTGTGCTCATGCAGTCAGAGATGAGAACGTAGAGCAGCGAAAGCAGCAAATTGTAAATATATATGTATAAATGCTAGGGTGACCATATTGCCGCTTTAAAAAAGGGACACATATGAAAAGTACATATGTCAGGGCTCTTATACAAAACATGTATTTAAATAGCCCTTACATATGTATTTTTCATATGTGTCCCTTTTTAAAGCGGCAATATGGTCATACTAATAAATGCATTTACATATATATTTACTCGGAACACACAGTTCCCATAGACCACAATGTAAAGGATCGTTTCAGTGTCGTTTTTTTCTAGCACCCCACTCCGGCCAACTTTACCCCCAAAATATTGCCTAGTGCAGTTATTTTATTAAAAAATAAAAATGCTAAACATTTTATTTTTTAATAAAATACACTACACTGTATTTTGGGGGCATTTGGGGCACATTTATCAACTTAATGGGAGATCTGATCTCTAGTTAATTTTATAAGCTCTGCTTGTAATGGCTGGTTATTTATCAAGCATCCACAAAGGGGGAAAATGTGCCCGTTCACGGGCAGGTGATAAATTAGTGCTCCACTTGTAATTTAGTCCAAAATTAATTAAATCATATGTTCAGATTTCAAAGGTAAACTCTACTCCCTGGTCTGGAGATAATATCTCCCTCTCAGGTACTGCTCAGATCGCTGCACAGCATAGGTTAAGAACTTGATTGGAGTGGAGTAAGGAAGCCGTCACTAGTGCATTGTTAAAGGAGCAGTAATGTACTACTAGGATGTAGATGACCACATCAAGTGAACCAATAATAAGGCATATATGTGCAGCCACCAATCAGCAGCTAGCTCCTAGTAGTATATTGCTGCTCCTGAGCATATTTAGGTATGCTTTTCAACAAAGGCCACCAAGAGAATCAAATTTAGATAATAGAAATAAACTCAATAGTTATTTAAAACTGCATGCTCTATCTGAATTCTAAATCATTGATGTTTTGCTTTGACTTTACTTGAGTTTCATGTCCCTTTAAACAAAAGCCTTTGTTGTGTTCTAAAATCTGTTCCTTACATATGAAGAACTTCAGTTGGTTTGTAAATGGAATTGTCTAGTTCTCCTCAGTTCTTTCTCTCCAGGACAAACACAACCTATATTTCTAAACTGCTGAGGAAAGATATGGGAGTTGATAGGAGCAGTGCTGTTATCTGAGCCATAAGGATAGGTGACCAGGCTACGAGGCTGTTATATTGCAATCCATCATAACCTGATCACTGTATCCCTGCAGCCAGACTCTTCAAGATGTAGAGACCAGGAAAGTCCATGCTGGAAAACACTGCAAACAGGTGTAGTTACATACTGTGAGGGTATTTCAGGTGCTTCTTTTTAACTGAAAAAAAATTGTGAGGCTTAATGTAGGGTGCACTGCCAGCATTAAAAATATCCCTA